>NW_015506483.1:182419-184311 GCF_001515645.1 Sinocyclocheilus grahami | reverse complement strand
TATATTATAATGATTTTATGTATATTTGAGTTTTATTAGGTTTTCCTGTTGTCTTAGCCATTTTATTCCTCTTAACCATTTTAATGTATGTCTTTAAGTGACTCTGGGTCTGCCTGTCATGTGACTCATCACATGACAGGAATCAGGAAGTAGACCAGTATAAAGCATATACCCTATACCCTCATTCACTATTCCCTACATTAGGTCACTAATTCAGTTCACTAGAAGGAGTGAATGAAAACGAGTAGTGAATTCAGACACTGAGTGCACCGGAAGGAATGCCGCTTTTGCATAGTTTGTGCTTGCTGTTTATTAATCATTTGAAACTAGCAAACTAGCAGCTCCAGTAGTAAGATTAAAGGATTTATCTTGAACTCTGTCACGGAAATTATGTATAAACCCTAATCAATCAATTTAATAATCAATTTACAATTAATTTATACCCGTGTTGTACATTATGCTGTATGCCATGGATGAGCGCTTTGTAAAAATGAACGGATTGATTATTCAGCTGCGGGCGCCATCTTCTAGTGAGACTTCATTCGGCGCGTGACTCTCATGGTGCATTATGGGCATTCTCTAGCCGTTGAGCGTGCACCAGTTGTACACTCGTTTTTGCAGTGCATTGTGGGATTGAATGAGTGCACTCGAGAACGTCCACTATGGTTTCGGACACCACTAAAAATGTCTGTTCCCTCAAATAGTGCCCTATTTAAGGGTATAGGGGGCGATTTCGGACACAGCCAGGGTCTTTGACCAAAGTCTGGATTGAGGAGTTACCTTTGTGGATTTACCATTCCAGAATCTCACTTTATTGAATTATCACTCTCTTTGGATTGTATATATACCGGTGGACACTTCTCACATTCACATTGGGACTTACAGCACGCTGGATTTCTTAAGGACTGTTTTAATGGGATGGAACTGAAAGACTCTGTGCTTTTAACAGCCTAAGATTTCTAGTTTTTCTGTGTTGTTTTAGGTCCATTGTGAATATTGTAAATACATATTGGATTTTCACTTTTAACAATGCTGTCTGTCTCATCTTTTTTAAACACTCAAAGCTCTCGCACAGTATAATCTGACCCCATTTTAACAATTGTAAATTCGACCCATAGGGCCGAACGTTACAAAATGATGCATTAAAACTTGCGTTTACTGACCTAAAACTCTTTTGGAGTCAAGCAAAACGTCACCGGGCCCACTCATCGTTTTAATCATGCGCTAGATTTAATTATATCGCATGGAATTGATCTTACTGATAAGATCACCAAAGACAGATTCACAAATAACCTGCCTGATTTATCTCAACTGCTCTGTGTACCAATAAGTACACATGAACTAGACGAAATGACTAGCAACATGGGCACTATCTTCTCTAATACATTAGAAGCTGTTGCCCCCATCAAATTGAAAAAGGTTAGAGAAAAACGTACTGCGCCATGGTACAACAGTAATACCCATTGCAAAACTTTAACCTAGCATCTTGTGATCACTCTGCCAGGCTTTTGAACAAGTGTGCATTGGCTAAATCACATCATGCACACGCTTATAATTCTTCATAAATGAAAAGAACATTCAAATATAAGCCTTTACTGTTAAATGCGATTGCCATTATTATTGAATTTCATTAGTCCCAGTTTTGATTGATGCAAGGCTGTTCACGGAAAAGTGAGCAAGACACCACAGTTACAATATCATGATTATGGTTAAATCAGAAAAGACATATAACCAAATCAGGCTACATTAATTTTCATTCTAAATATCTCAACACACATCATTGGATATGACATTAAGCGCGACTTGTGTAGATTAATTTAGTAAAAAAAAGGCTTGCCTGCTTTCTTTGCCGTATATTTGTATACTTTTACTATCTAATCAATCTCAGCATG
>NW_015506483.1:175568-180930 GCF_001515645.1 Sinocyclocheilus grahami | reverse complement strand
GGAAAAGTGAGCAAGACGCCATTACAATATCATGATTATGGTTAAATAAGGAAAGGCATATAACCAAATCAGGCTCCATTTATTTTCATACTAAAATATCTCAACACATATCATTGGATATGACATTAAGCGCGAGTTGTGTAGATTAATTTAGTAAAAAAAAGGCTTGCCTGCTTTCTTTGGCGTGTATTTGTATACTTTTACTATCTAATCAAACTTAGCATGCGTAAATTTTATGTCGCTATATCTTTGCCTCACTAAGGTTAAATTATGCCTACGTCTTTCTTTGGCCTGCGCTCTGGAAGTGATCTGTTAATTCTGCTGAACTTTAATTAAAACTGAAACTAAACTATATAAAAACTAAATAAAAATGCGTTCACAAAATAAAAACTAAACTAAAACTAACAAAAATATGAATGAAACTAATAAAAACTAAACTGAATTTTATGGCAAATTTGAAAACGATATTAAAATAAAACAAATTTAAAAATTCTAAACTATAATAACCTTGGCTGGTTGTCCTGCATCTTCAATAAACAAGCTACAGGTAGTCCAAAATGCAGGTCAAGAAAATATGATCATATTACCCCAATTTTACAGTCTCTGCACTGGCTACCTATTAAAGGTCACATATTGTACACCTTTCTGGAGTTTTATTTGAGGTTTTGATGTCCTTAAGAATATATATTTGCAGTATAAGTACCAAAAACCATCTCAATATATTTTTACAGCTCCTTTCTCAGGAGCTCGGCTGAGAACAGGTCGATTTTGGCCTGTCTAATTAATATTCATGAGCCTCTCTTCTGATTGGCCTGTTTCTGAGTGACGCACGGCCAGGCCAACCACAGCTAACTAGGGTCAGCCAACGTCACAGCGCGATCTAGCATTCGCAGCGCACACTTCTTATCAGAAAAGGTTCAATAAAGTATTGTCTTTTGTTGTTATGGGTGTTAGAAATTATAGTCTGCCTCGACCCAGCTTCCACTCCAAATTGTTTATTAAACTATGCTCCTTTCCCTACAAAGAGCTTAATTATCATAGAGATAGTTCTTTCCGATCTTAATAATATGTAAATAGTACCTCCGGAGTGATAATTTGTCACTTATAGCGTGGCAGGCCATCAAGAACCATCTGCTGACCAAAAGGGTACATGAAATAACTGCTAGGGATTCTGTTTAATCTTATCACCTCAACATTTGATTGTTCCCACCTGAAAGTCTACCAAAGATGTGGGAACAGAAGGCTATCACTTTCATTGTTATCCGTAATTTACATTTAAAACGAAACTTAATTTACATGTTGAGCGGGAAGATGAATGTAATACAGTATAAAATGTTTGAGTTGAGGATGTTCGGTGTTCATTCTGACTCCGTTGAACCCAAGGTACTACATGTACTTTGTCACTGCTATGCTGTAATAAACATCTTCATCGAGATCTTCCACTTCCTCATCACTTTTTCTTTCATTGGCGAGCCACCCAGCACGGGGATTTCCAAAAATCAGGGAAAGGTAAGAAAAGCAGTTTCTTTCTTTTTGCTGGAATGGTCAGGGAACCCCCTCGTTTAAAAAAAAATCTAGAAAAGAAATTGTAAGGATAGATGAGAATCTAGTTTATTCAGTATTAGCAGGAGGAGTTCTTAAGCCTATTCTGCACAATTCTGTTTAAAATTCAACAGAACTGAATTAACCCAACGTAGTGTGGTGGCAGAGTTGTATTGGAATCGTTGTTTCTAAAGTAACTGAAACTTGTTGTTGGTCTCTTATAATTCTGTTAAGATTCTAAAGTACTGGGCACTGTTTTTAATCTGATAAATATCAGTTTGAGCCCAAAGAACTGTGGCTAGAAATGTTTTTTAAAATGATCATACATAGCAGTTCTTGCATCGTACAAAGTAACTAGGCGGAGAGTAGATGAGCTAGAGGCTGAAAATGAGTGACTTGGTTTCAGAGTAATATCTAATAAAAATTACCATGCAAATGAAACAATATGGAAAGAGGAAAAGATTAGGATGCAGAATGAGATCACACGTCTTACAACTAACAATAACATGCTTAGATTCTCTGTAGAAGCATTGTCCAACGATTTGGAGGAAGCAAAGATTGCTCGTCAGTTTATGATAAAGAATGGCACAACTAAGAAACACAGCAGTAAGACACCATTAGGGGTCATGCTGTGTAACCCAATTCCAGAAATGCTACATTTGCAGGACGATGAGAGTTGGGAAAGAGATTCTGAGTCATTCAGTTCTCAATATTCTGACTGCACAGCCAGATTCCCAATGGCACCAGTTCATGCTACTACAACTATGCGTGCTAGTGAAGGAGGAGAAGAACCAATGAACTCTTCCATGGTCAGAGGGTTTAATCCAAATGAACTAGAAGCTGTGATCAACAACATTGAACATTTTGATCCTGCCAAACGAGATCCATTAGATTTTCTAAAAAATATTGGAAGAATATGCTGAGGTTTACAAATTTACAGATGGCGATGCATGTGTTTTGTTAAGAATGTGTCTGCCTGACACTTTGTCTGGAGCCTTAACTCAGAAAGTAAAGGACAGAACTGCAAATAAGTCAGAGAGGAAACAGGCATTGCTTGAAGTCTTAGGTGTGATGTCAGTTAACTGGGATAAAATATATGAAATGCAAATGAGGAAAGGGGAGCATCCAGCTACATTTTCAGAACGACTACTGGAGACGTTTAAAACGTTCAGTGGCAATTCTGATATTACTCAGAATGATGTCAGTTTCAAGTCTGCCTTGATTAGCAAATATGACTCACTCACTCATTCTGCTGTGACAATACTTGTGACACCTCAATCTGAGTATAGTGACATTATTGCTAAGATGACACAGTTTTACAATAATAATGCTAATACAAAGAAAACACATACTGTGTCTGTAATAAGTGCTAAAAAGTAAACATTGCTGTTGGAGGCCGATGCAATGATTGATTAGTGGATTCTGGTGCTTCCTTAACAATTCTTCATTCAGATAAACCCCCACAGAAAAGTAAAAATTCAATAACGTTAGAGGGTTTTGATGGCACGATTTCTCTAGCATCACAAACAGATAACATGTCATTTCAGATTGGCAAAGATGAGTTCAAAGACAAAGCCTGGCTCAGCAGAACTGGTGATGGTCGCAGTATCCTAGGTTCAGATAACCAGGCGTGGTTATGTTATTGATTATGGCAACAATTGTATCTGGCGTAACTATCAGACTGAAGACAAAGTTGCGGAGATTTCTGATGTACATGCTGTACATGCAATCAAGAAGTCGGAGGATTATGATTTAGATGCTTTGTTATCAGTGGAAGATTCAGAACTATCAGAACTCTTGAGTGTTTTTGCTAGATCTAAACATGATTGTGGCCGAGTTGATACAAGTGTGATAGAAGTGAAGATTCAGGGGCGTGACCCACACTCTCTCAGACAGTATAATTATTCAGATGAAGCAAATCCATATACAGCGTACTGTGGATTCTCTATTAGAGCAGGGTGTCATCAGGCCATGCTTTTCTCCATCATTAGCCCCAATTTGGCCTGTTCGCAAACCAGATGATTCTTGGAGATTATGCATCGACTACAGGGAACTTAACAAATGTACACAGACCTGTGCACCTTTAGTGACTTCCACCCCCGATGTGTTAGCATCTCTTTTACCAGAAGCTAGCTATTACTCAGCCCTTGGTTTCTGGTCAATTCCATTACATCCAGAATGTCAGTATAAATTAGCTTTTAAGTTCAGAAACACGCAGTACACATGGAATGTCCCTCCACAAGGTTTTGTGAACTCACCTACACTGTTCCACCAGTGTTTAGCTAAAATACTGGAGCGGTTTTCTAAGCCTGAATGTCTGATCCAGTATGTGGATGATTTGTTTTCTGTGCTACTAGGGAAGAACATCTCACTTTACTGGCAGAATTGCTTCAGATACTAAAAGAGGCTGGACTTAAACTGAATCCAAAAAAGCTCAGTTGCTCAAATCGGGGGTCACTTATCTAGGCATCAAGATAAGTGAAAGGGGGCGTACACATTCAGAGACTCGTTCCAGTATCAGTAACAGCTTTGAGATCATTTTTTGGCATAGTGGGATTTTGTAGAGAATTCATTGAAGGCTTCGCAGATATTGCAAAACCTCTGAACACTCTTCTTTCAGGAAAAAAGAAGAACAATGATTCTTTAGATTGGGGTCCCGATCATCAGACAGCCTTTGAAAAATTGAAAGCGCCACTGATTGAGGCTCCAGCCTTGCGCAGCCCAGACAGAACACAGCCATTTATTTTGCAGACAGCTGCAACGGAGGAGGCTCTTTCAGCCGTCCTCCTTAAAGAAGTTCAGGAAAATCTGCGTCCTATTGCTTATGCTTCTCGAGTACTTTCCCCAGTTGAAAAAGCTTTTGACTCCTGTACAAGACACCTGCTGTCCGTCCATTGGGCAATGTCACACTTTGAATACATTTATGGTTTCAATGAAGTAACACTGCATACTCCGCACACACATCTGCAGCTTCTTTTAAACGGGAAGGTGAAGGGAGTGCCAGACTTGGAAGGTGGACGTTAGACTTAGGGTCTAAAAATTTTAAACTGTGTACAAGCCCAACTCAATGCTTCCCCAAACACTCCTCCTATATGAAGGTTCACCACACACTTGTGAAGATGAACACACCCGCCCCCCTGAAAGTGTATTTGAGGTAAAAGCAATTGAAGGAGCTGTGGATGTGTATGTTGATGGTTCTAGATATTGGCAAGATGAGCAATATCATACAGGTTTCACTATCCATTCTGACAGAGGAAATTTTCTCTATAAATGTCCACCTCATTTTTCAGCTCAGAAAGCAGAGGTGACAGCAGTGCTACATTTGAATATCTTTTCAGATTCTGCCTTTGTAGTTAACAGGGTTCCCACGCTTCTTGAAAGTACTTGAATTTCAGACATATGGATGCAAGGCCTGGAAAGTACTTGAAAACAAGCATAGGTCCTTGAAAGTGCTTGAATTAAATTTGAAATAAATGTTGTTTATGCAGGGATTAAAGTTTTCCGTCGCTACGACGGATTTCCGTCAATTGGGGAAAAAAAAAAAATTGGGGGAAAAGAAACATGTAGTGCATTGTTGTTATTGTTCTGCCGGCACACCAAAAATCCTCCCCGCCACGGCTCCAGCTTCTCAGTGACAACATAGTGATGCCGCTCGCATTATTCACAGTCGGGTTATTAGCAGAGAATGCAGAGCAGGACTTGAATTTCGGCACGGGATTGCGGCTATTAATAACAGTTGTACTCATTCCCGCAGGTTCCGCACTTATAATGCGATGACAGATGACGGAACGTATCATTTGCACGTGCTTTTGAGTCTTGA
>NW_015506483.1:174429-175302 GCF_001515645.1 Sinocyclocheilus grahami | reverse complement strand
ACTCTGTGTAAAGGGAGCACATCTTACAGCGTGTGCATAATTATTAGGCACGTTGATATTCTGATCATATTTTTTTCCAAGCACATTTGACCAATTCCAAACCACATCAATCTTAATAACTACTATTATTTTTGTATTTAATCATTTAGAAGTGATATATAATTGTACATGGAGGCTGGAAATAAAAAACTCCTTATTAAAGTGTACAGAATTATTAGGCAGGTTTTCTTTTACGGATGAAATTAGCCAAAAAAGAGATTTAACTCAGACTGAGAAGTCAAAAATGATTGAATCCCCATGAGAAATATTAAAAACTAATGCAATACAGAAATATTGAAATTTGAAATTGGTCAGCAAAATGCTCATTGGGTCAGCGGGGTCAGAAAAAACAGGTGGAGAAGAAAAGAGCATGTTAACTGCAAAAGAATGAATAATTAATGTGAAGAATTAAGTGTGAAACCATCAGGAAACTTTTAGTTCCCAGCGCCACTATTTTCCAGAACTGCAACCTTGAATCTCCAGAATTACAAGGTGTCAGGTTCTCAGAGACTTTTCTTGGGTGAAAAATCCTTAAAAATGACCCCTACTTAAGAATAACATGCTGAAGTGTTGTGAAATACATGAAGACTATTTTTATAGGCTTTATGGACAGATAAGTTGAGAGTGACTCTTGAAGGACAAGCACCACATCCTCTTGTACCACTGTTTGAAGAATTGATCTTCCAGAATCTGGCAGTAAGTTTTAGGAGCTCATTTTTGTCAGTCTCTGCAAGACAGACTTTTCAGGATAGGAGATGGACTAAAAATGAACTCCCAAAACATACTGCAAACATGGAGCTAAGGAGAAAAATGTAGAACTTGAAAAATTGGAAA
>NW_015506483.1:166240-173915 GCF_001515645.1 Sinocyclocheilus grahami | reverse complement strand
GTTTACAGTTTAAAAGCAAATAGAAAGTCCTATTTTTTTTATTTCCTTTATATTTTTTTTTACAGATTTGCACATGTACAAGGTTTAAAATGCTCATAAAATATTTTCAAAAAATACTGACGTTTTGAGCAGCTGCATGTTTGAGCTGCATTCCTAGGTCAAAGATGAAAAAATGGGATTTACAATAAAAAGTAATTTACAAAATTATTTTGACTTGAGTTTATTCATTAATGAGTAACGTATGCAAATGTTTAATGTTAACAGGTTTTACCATGTTATTACAACATTTAGCCACTTTTTATTAATTTAAAAATTGAGAAATTCTTTCAAATTTAAATCTCGTACAAGAACTACAGCAAAAATCAGTTTGATGCATATTTTATCAATATTTTAGAAATTTAATTTTATCACCAGTACTGACTTCAATGGATTTAATTAAATTCCTTTGAACACGACTGCTCAAAACGGTCTAAATTTATGAAACCTACACATTCAAAACATTATTACTCTGACATTTTTTATGTAAATTTTAAGTGTAAGTGAAATGTTAAGTACTGTAAGGTCTTTCATGACACTACATATGCTGGGGTGTGAATTTGATAGGTGCTTTATATAAAATAAATGGTGCATTAAAAAGTCCTTGAATCTGGTGTTCATGAAAGAGTGGGAACCCTGAGTTAATTCTCTTACAGAATATATACCGATTTGGCAGAAAAGGGGTTCTACTAGTGCAGATGTCAACCTTTGATTCATTGTGGTCCAATTCAGGCTTTGTGATCAGCTGCAAAGAATAACACCCATAAGATTGCTTTGTTGGAAGTCAAAGCACACCAGAAGAAAGGGACAGACAAGCATGGTGATGGAAATGTAATTGTTGATGAGTTAGCAAAGAAAGCTAATGTGGAAGGAGTAATATTTTCAGGTAGCACAGAAAAAGAATCAGTTGCTGCTATCAACATTAGAGAACCAGTAAACCCGAAACGTGCTCAACAGAGTGACCCCCTAATAACAGAAGCAATCAGACTGAAGAAAATTGAACAAAAGATTGTTGATCCATTTGCCCAACATGATGCACAGCTAATTGTACATAACATATTACTGTACAGAAATGGTGAAACTGTAGTATGGGTTCCACCTACTAAATTGCGGAATGATATTTTGTATCATATCCACAATCAGGGGGGACACTTAGGTGCAACCAAGGTGAAAGACAGAACAGTCAATATGTTCTGGTGGCCAAGTATGGATAAGGATGTGAAAGATTACTGTGAAAATTGTTTAACGTGTGCTCAAATGAATCCATCAGGGGTCAAAAAGAAGGGCTCCTTAAGACCTTCGTGTCTTGCTGAAGGCCCCTGGACAAACCTTCAGATTGATTATATTGGGCCTTTACCTGCAGCAAAAGGTGGATACAGGTATATATTAGTGGTTGTTGACACATTCAGCAAATGGATTGAGGCATTCCCAATCAAATCTGATACAGCTTCAGCCACAGCACGAGTACTTTGGGAACACATTTTTTTGTAGATTTGGTCTTCCTCTGAGTTTGGAAAGTGATAGAGCCACCCATTTCACAGGAAAAGTTCATACAGACCTTGCAAAAATCCTGGAATAAAACATCGGCTTCACATAGCCCAGCATCCACAATCTTCAGGAGGGGTAGAAAGATTTAACAGAACATTGAAGACAGCTTTGAAAAAACCAAAAACCTTTTCAAAACCTTCCAAGGTAATGTCAGTTAGGGGAATTGTTCACAAAAGCACAGATTACAGCCCCCATTAATTAATGAAAGGAAGGAAAATTAGATTACCTGAACACCTTCTCTTTGAAGTCCCCAAGCCTATGATTGAAGGGTGGACGACTGAAACATATCTCAAGAATCTGTGTAGCACTTTACCAGCCATGTATTACCAAGCGGCTCAACAAATTGGACAAATTGGTCAAAAATACAACAAGATGTATTATGATCAGGATGTGCATGATCATAAATTCGAGCTTAGTGATGAGGTCATGGTAAAGAACTACCACCATGAGGGTCCATGGACCGCTAACTGGGTGGGACAATACACAGTGATTGATAAATGTGGAGATGCAGTCTACAAGATCTGTCATAAAACTAAAAACAGAAAACAGGTGAAGAAATGGTTCCACATTGATCAAATGAAATCCTACAAACATTCAGAAGACAATCCTACAGAGCATTGTGTATAGAAAAATTAAGTGTATAAATAAAAGTGTGTGTGTTTTCATTTTGTTTATCAGTATATTGTTTGCGGTGTTATGTGGGACAAAAGGGGGGGGGGTTATTTTTGTTTGCATGTGTTTTTCAGAACTTCTTAACCAAGAGATATAAAGATGTGGCGATGGGTTCTGACAGTGGTCCTGCCGATGATGATGATGACGCAAGAGTGCCCAGAACTGCAACCAGCACCCCCTTCTGGCGTGATGACGAAACCATATCAAGGGGTGCTGATCAACAACAGCCAATGGATCCACGTTCCAGTTCTAGTAAATCTGACAGCATGGTCTCCAGATCTGGATGAGCGATGCAGAGGGAAGAGTGTGACAAAGATGTACGAGGATCTTTTGACAACAGTGTTCCTGAGATACCATGGATCAGTTGCTACCAGCTCACCCACAGATCAGTTGTCAGGAGAACACTCAAAGGATCGCTCAGAGAGAATCTCTTCCGGACAGAAGCAGTTAGGATTTGTTGACAGCATACTTGGGACACCGGAACGGGTTTAGGCATATCCAACTGGATCGGTGCTAAGGAACTTAAACAGAATGAACTTAAACTCAAAGCTCTTGTTGGGAAACAGGTTCTGCAAACAGATGCATATCTGCAAGAGGGTGTAGTGTCTGCGTAGGATCATGTACGATCATTTGGGTTTTATGTCTTAGAGATCCATTTTAGCCTTTTGACATTTGCATATAAATTACAGACATGGCCCCACATGCTACATTTATATGGGTGCTAAATTGCCATTGGTTCCCCTCACTATCGAGATGTTAAACAGCTCCACCACTCGCATCTCCCTATCTGACTTTAAACACATTCCAAAGAGATGTAAATGACCCCCCGGTGCCAGGCACCAATGGCCTGGCTGACCTGCAAACTACACCATACACACAATACACAACACACACATATAAACGTTTTCTTTATTTAGACAATAATTAATCAGTTACAAATGTATCTGGTATATGCATGTGTTGTTTGTATGTTACCCTATTAGATTAGCTGAGTTACCACTCATTATTTGTATTAGTTAAGCCCTAAACGCTGATATTCAGGTGTATGAATGTATCTCTGGTTTAATATCTTCTAAATGTTTCTTTCTTGGTATCAATATGATCTGCTCTTTATTCCTCAAACAATGATGTACAGTATGTGATTGTGAAATGCATCATACGATTGGTACTATATTTTGGGTAAAACTGCACCAATCCTCCAGACCGGCCATAAACATGCAAATGGGCCATAAAGGGAGACAAAGAAAACTTCTCCCGCTCAAAAATTCATGCCTGGTATTGGCTATTCCACCCAAAAGGTGGGTGTGGATAGGAACTATGAAAGTCATTAGCTCAGGCTAATCTCTGCTTCAGAAAACCTTTATTTTTGAGACGGACACTTTCCAAGACTCCTCAAAACTCTCCTCTTGAGTTTGATTTTCCGGCAGTTTTTCATCTTCAAGTAACTCTGTCGATCCGCTGCAGACTTTCCTATCTTCAGAAGAACCAGAGGAAAACTTCCAGCTCACTTCTAAAAGAACTCATCAAGAACCATTGTCTACCGCATCATGACTCTTGTTCAGCAACGAAACCAATGCAAGTAACCATTTACAACGATTTAGATGCGTGTTTAAGCTTGAGCCCCTTTTAAGGTGATTTTTGATTCTTTGATGATTCTCATTAGGTTGTGGTTAATTGATGTGAAATACTGCCATTATTTTGCTCTTCTCTCTCTTTTCCTTACTTTCCTTCATTCTATATATATATATATATATATACACACATATACTGTATGTGTTTTGCTTAGTTTAGTTATATGTTAGATATAGTTTCATTTATTAAATCCCTTATATTCACAATTGATTGTCTCTGTGTACTGCTCACAATTCAAAGTCACTGAATGTTTGAAGTCTTGCTACATGCTAAACTACTGCTAGTACTGCATAAAGAAGGAAAGCTATTGTTCCTTGGCCAGGAAAATAATCTTTCCTTGAATTGATAAATGATTATATTGTCTGCTCGGTGGACAGACAGATTAAATAATTGTAATATTGATTCTGCTACAGTTAATTCTAAGATCTAATCTAAATATTTATTATTAATCATAACCAGTTATAATTAGTCATAAATATTTCCCTTTTGAGCTGATTTGCTACAAGGGACTAAGTGAAGAAAGAGAAACTGTACAGGATGTCCACACGATTGCATCTGCCCTCTCCATTATCGCTCAACAAACTAAAAAAGCTTTCAACACTATGCAGAAACAAGTATACTATGCACAATTTGCCTCCATTAAACACCAGGAAAATGAACCCCCGAGTCAACCTGGTCTATAGGAAATGATAATTTTTCCATATGTAAATACCACTCAACAGGCAATGTCAGTAAAGCCGGAGGAACAATTGGGCTTTGTAGAAGAGATCCCTGAATTTGATTTTGAGTTACCAAAACTGGATGATATGCTAATGTCTTAGATGCAAAGGAAAGATAACCATATTGTTAAAGCTCAACAAGGCCTTGATGAAAAGGATAAGACTTTAACTAAACAAATGCTTGATGGAGATTTAGTTATTGCATACTCTGGTTTGATTTGGGATATAACTTTTAAAACTGCTGTTTGTGTTTGTATCTTCCTAATTGTGTGTCAGTGCATTATATTATGCTTTATGTGTTCTGTGGTGAAACGTCAAATTGCAGATAGTTCAATGATCAATGTTGGACGTTCCCATTGGTTGTGATGGTTCTAGATGGTCCCTAGAAACATTTTCCAAATTTAAACAAACCCTGTGATGATAAAAAACCCTGTGATAATTTTGCTCAAATGAAACGGAGTTGTAACCAGTGTGCATGAGGTGTCGACCCAATGACGGGTAAGAATCTCCAGTGGCCAGAGTGGGACAACCTAAGGCAGGGCTTCACTGCCACTGGGCACCTACCCAGGAAGGGAGATGTAATCTGTGCAAGGGAGTGGATGTGATGCTTCTTTTGGAAGCATCAAAGAGGGGACTGTTAGAAATTATAGTCTGCCTCGACCCAGCTTCCACTCCAAATTGTGTATTAAACTATGGTCCTTTCCCTACAAAGAGCTTAATTATCATCGAGATAGTTATTTCCGATCTTAAAGGGGTCCTATTATGCTTTTTCACTTTTTACATTTTAGTCAGTGTGTAGTGTGTATGTTTGGGCATAAAAAAGATCTAGAAAGTTACAAATCTCAAAGTCCACTCCAAAGGGAGATATTTCGTTTTTAAAAAATCCCTTTTCAAGAACTACAATGAACGGCACAGTATAAAATGTTTGAGTTGAGGATGTTCGGTATTCATTCTGACTCCATTGAACCCAAGGTACTACATGTACTTTGTCACTGCTATGCTACAATAAACATCTTCATCGAGATCTTCCACTTCCTCATCACTTTTTCTTACATGGGTGTGTCTACAGATTTCTTGCCATATGTTTCTTGCATCTCACGACTATGTCGTGTATGAAATAATGTCTGTGTGCATGTGTGTAAAACAACAAACTAAAAATGTATATATAATCATTTGTAATTGTATATACATTGTTGTGATTAATTGTGGCTGGAACAATAATGTAGCTGTAAAAATAGTTGCCTGCTGAAATTGAAATGTATATACATCTTCGTCATGACTAGATAGACACGGTGAGTTTGTCTTTACTATACGTTACACGTTAGATGTGATCACCTCATAGTAACAATCCTGTCAGATCGTCCATCCTTTGAGTGAGAGTGTAACGTTACAGGTCGCCGATCTGGTTTCGTGGTTAAAGTTAACCTTTTCGACATGTTTCCGTGTTGTTGTTGCTCAGCAATGACATGGACGTGATGTTGTCTGGGGGTTTGGCAAAAGGAGAGTGGGACGGTGGGCGGTGCTCGGGGTGGTGACTGAAGACGGTGACTGTGTAGTTCTGACGTCAACTTTTTACGGAAGTCACAACAGTTCGTGAAAAATCATAGCTACTTTATGCAGGCTGTGTGCATTTTACTGTGGACTGACTGTTTTGAAACTTATTCGGTAGTTACATAGCACCTAGACCTCAGTTATCATGAAAAAGGCCAGGAAATTTCAGTTTTGACAATATGGGACCTTTAAGTTCCGTATCAGTTACAAAATATTATTACTTGCCTATAAGGCTCTTAATGGGTTAGCTCCTGCGTACCTAACTAGTCTTTTACCACACTACAATCCATCACGCTCCCTAAGGTCGCAAAACTCTGGACTTTTGGTTGAACCTAGGATAGCAAAGTCCATTAAAGCAGGTAGAGCTTTTTCGCATTTGGCTCCCAAACTCTGGAATAGCCTTCCTGATAATTTTCGGGGTTCAGACACAATCTCTCTCTTTAAATCTAGATTAAAGACACATCTCTTTGGCCAAGCATTCAAATAATGCATCTCATAATCTTGTACTGCAGTTATATCTGATCAAATGCACATTCACAAGTTCACACTTACATATAATTAAATAAAGGTTATGCGTATTTGGTGTGCTGTCCAGGGAGAGGGTGGCGGAGGGATGCTGAAAGTCGAGAGATAACGAAGGTAGGACGTACTTGGTTATTTATAGGAGTTTTCTCTTGCGCTGATTGGATAAATGGTGTAATCACTAATGATGAACTGGCCGTGTTAATTATCTGTGCATGCTCCTCCCGAAATTTGTTTATAAACATCACTTCACGAGGTCACACTTACATATAATTAAATAACGGTTATGCGTATTTGGCGTGCTGTCCAGGGAGAGGGTGGCGGAGGGATGCTGAAAGTCGAGAGATAACGAAGGTAGGACGTACTTGGTTATTTATAGGAGTTTTCTCTTGCGCTGATTGGATAAATGGTGTAATCACTAATGATGAACTGGCCGTGTTAATTATCTGTGCATGCTCCTCCCGAAATTTGTTTATAAACATCACTTCACGAGGTCACACTTACATATAATTAAATAACGGTTATGCGTATTTGGCGTGCTGTCCAGGGAGAGGGCTCCGAGCTCGGCAAGACTCCGAGCTCGGTGTCCGAGGCCCAAAAGCGCTCCCCCAAAAGCAATTAAAACAGGACAGCAGCCAGATACGTACATTTACGACCCCCCAAAAGCAAGGCTTAATGTTAGAGGGGTGCTGAGAATTTGGCTTCTGTGGAAGCGTTCCGTGCTGAAGTGGGGGAAATACAGAAAAGGCTCCTGCGGGAGCGGACACTGCTGCGGAAGTAGAGAAATACAGAAAAGGCTCCTGCGGGAGCGGCTACTGCTGCGGCAGTAGGGAAATACAGAAAAAGGCTCCTGCGGGAGCAGACACTGCTGCGGCAGTAGAGAAATACAGAAAAGGCTCTTGCGGGAGCAGACACTGCTGCGGCAGTGGGGAAATATAGATAAAGGCTCCTGCGGGAGCAGACACTGCTGCGGTAGTGGAGAAATACAGATGAGG
>NW_015506483.1:118397-166032 GCF_001515645.1 Sinocyclocheilus grahami | reverse complement strand
AAAGGCTCCTGCGGGAGCAGACACTGCTGCGGCAGTGGAGAAATACAGATGAGGCTCCTGCGGGAGTGGACACTGCTGTGGCAGTGGGAAAGAGAGATAGGGGCTCCTGTGGGAGCGGCTACTGCTGCGGCGGTAGGAAGATACCTGCGGGAGCAGTCATTACTTGTGGCAAAGGGGCAAGTGAAAAACTCCTGCAGGAGCGGGGGGCTGTTGGGATGACAAATGGAGATGGACAGGGATGGACTAGGGAAAAAGGGGGTGACTGATGAGGGTTTGGTGGGCTTCCTTGATGTGTGAGCGGTCCGATCGGATGTAGCTTTTAAAGGCTTCTGATGACCAGCGACCGAGTGATTGGATCTGCTGTTGGGAAAGGCCTTTTTGAGCCGCTGTGGTGGCTGCGCCTATTCTAAAAGAATGGCTGGAAAAATCATCAGCTGGGATACCGGAAAGGAGTAGAACAGACTTGAGGTGTTTTTGGAACCAAAAACGGGAGACGGGGCGGTTAGAGTCATCTGTAAAAAGAGGGTTGGAAAGTGATTTGGATTGTGATTTCCTGAGCTGAAGGAAGGCTAGGAGGGCTTGGTATGGGAGTATAGGTGATTGAAGGTTGAAAATATAAATAATAAAAATTGAATTCCGCTTAGCTTTTAATGGAGCTGACTTGGAAGTTTTTGTTCATGTTGAGGTGCGACATAAATGAAGTGATAAAGAGTAGGGAAAAATCGGGGAATGGCAGGTTATAGGCAGAATGGAATGCTTTAAAGCATTTCCTTTTAATGGAGCTGACTTGGAAGTTTTTGTTCATGTTGAGGTGCGACATAAATGAAGTGATAAAGAGTAGGGAAAAATCAGGGAATGGCAGGTTATAGGCAGAATGGAATGCTTTAAAGCATTTCCATGCTGTTAAATAGGATTGCAAGGTTCTGGGGGAAACGGCTTGAAAAATATAATGAAGGGAAGCCTCGAGGAGAGGTCTCAGAGGATGATTCAATGGAATATCAGCTCTGAATAAGGAGGTACTGGGGTTGAGAGTGGTTCCGCCTCTGGTGCCAACAGCCTGACTTTCTGAAAGACAAAACGAGAGAGAGAGTCAGCTATTTGGTTTTTGGACCCGGGAATGTGTTTTGCGGTTATGATGAACTGGTCGCAAGCCGACATCCAAATTAGACGTCTTAGCAAAGGCATTAAGGCGGGTGAATGAGAACGGCCTTTATTAATGCAGTGCACGGTAGCCTCGTTGTCGCAGTGAACAATGATGCTGGGGGTGGACCACTCTTTTCCCCACAGAAAGGCTGCCACGACTATAGGATATAGCTCGAAAAGTGCTGAGGATATTAGCGGCTGAGGTAAATCTAACAGCTTTGAGGGCCATGTAGAAGTGAACCAGCAGTTTTGGTAAAATCCTCCGAAACCGACGGAGGGGGCGGCATCGGTAAATAATTGGATGTCGACGGGAGAGGAAACCAAATCGCTGTAAAAGAAGGATAAGCCGTTCCATTGTTTAAGGAAGGATATCCACAGACTGAGCTCGTCTCGGCATTAATTGGTTATAGATATTTGATCCTCTAGCTCGTGAACGGAGGACGCAAGAGAGAGGAGGTGAGAGATGAAGGGGTGGCCTTGCGGAATGATCCGCATCGCGAAATTTAGATGACTGAGCACGGATAGCAGCTCACGTTTGGAGCAGTTTGGGTTGGCTAAGAGAGTGGAAGCCACCAGAATCGTTCTGTCGATTTTTTTCCTTGGGTAGAGAAGCTTGGAACTTTTGTGAATCTAGGTTGATTCCCAAAAATTCGATGGAAGTGCTTGGGCCTGAAGTTTTGTCTTGAGCGAGGGGAATCCCGAGCTCTGCGTAAACCTTTTGCATTGTCGCAAGGTGCGCTGCTGGGATGGAGTCGGGGGGTGATATAATTAAAAAATCGTCTAAGAGATGGATTAAGTAGGGCACAGTGTAATTGTTGGAGAGGATCCAGCAATTTGCTTCTGATAACATGTCTGAAGTTTTAGGGCTGCTTCTGCAACCGAATGTGAGGCAGACGGAAAAGTACAAATTTTTGCGCCAGCAGATGCCGAATAAGTGCCAAAAATCTGGATTTCTTAAATCTAAATCCTTAAAAGCAGAGGTGATGTCAACTTTGGCCATCCAAGCGCCGCGACCTGCTGCTTTGATCATGGTAATGGCTTGGTCGATGTCATGGTAATGAAGAGAAAATTCTTCAAGCGGGATGAGGCTGTTAATGCTCGGGAGCGGGGAATTATACGGGGAAGAGAGATCGATTATAAGGCGTTTTTTACCAGAAAACTTTCTGGTAGCTATGCCTATGGGACTAACGCGAAAAATTTTAAAGGGGGGAACGGAAAAGGGGCCGATCATGAAATTTTAGTCGGTTTCTTTCTTAATTAGAAGATCGACTGTTTTGGGTTTGGCGAGAGCGGACTGTAGATTGGGGCAGATGAGGCTTTGTGAGGGGAGAATTTCGACACCAGGATGAAAGCCATGTGAGAGGCCCAACAATAGATAGTTTGAGAAATCAGAGTCAGGGTGATGAATCAATTCAGAAGATAAATAGGAGACATTTACAGGAGTCGATAAGTATTGTTTAGCATTTTTATTTGTAGCTTTCTTGACAGGGCAAATCAAGCGGGCGTGAGAGCGCCGCCACAAAAATTGCAAATATGCATGAATCGGCAGCGTTGTCTTGAGCATCTGGCGGCATTGAAGCTGGTGCAGAGCTGTCTACTGGAGAAGGATGGGGGGCGGCGGTTGGTGGAAGTGGGGAGGGAGGGGTTGGTTGGGGTGTTTGGGACGTGTCGTACGTAGCTGGTGCATTTGGGCTGGGATGGTTCGGGGCTGGGAGGAATGGATGGGTTGACAAAGGGGCACGTTGTGGTGGAGTGGGAGATGGATCGGCATACCGCACATGTGATGTTACGGCAGCCTAGAAATACCCTATTGTGAAGTTCAGTGTCCAAAGCCCCCCAGTAAGGACACTGATTCCACTGGGCCACTCGGATAGCACATTTTGCTGAAAATAACTTGTGGTACATGTAGAAATGGGAGCCCCCGTATGATAGCGCAAGCTCGGCGACAATAGTGAGATAGTCGCCGAACTCGCGTCTCCTGTGAGGAAAAACGGAACAGATGACTTCAGTGTAACGATTGAAAGTGATGGCGAATTCGGGAAAATTATAGAATACGAGATTGAATATGTGCTGTTTTTTAAGGTGACTGAAAATTCGCCGTAGTCAATTTGGCGGTCGATGGACGAAGGTGAAATAAGAGACAGAAGGGAAAAAAGATCTACGTCCGCACCTGAGAGAATTTGGTTCCGAATGTTGCTGTATACAGGGAGAGGGCCCAGGGCGAGGGCGTTTCCACCGTATCCATCCCCGCACCGACACCTGTCTGTCTAGGATGAGTGGGCATCGGGGATGGGGGTGGGGAAAGTAGCCGCTGGAACCGCCTGTGGAGGCAAGCTCGTGCTTGGAATGGTTCAGGGGGCGAGATCAGAAGAAAGAGCAGGAAAGAGAGAGGGAATAACGGGCACCAGAGCCTGCGCCATTAGCGGAGGCGGCCTCACACTTTGGTAGGCTCTGGGGGCGGGCAAAACATACGGAAGAAGGGGGGGAATGGGGGGCGCCGGAGCCTGCGCCATTAGCGGTGGCGGCCTCACACTTTGGTCGGTCCCGGGGGTGGGAAAAAAAGAGTGAAGGAGAGATTGATTGGTGGGCGTCAGGGCTTTCGCTGCTAGCTGAGGCAGCCTCGCTCTAGAGCTGGATGGTGGGGCTGCACCGCTAGCGGAGGTGTGCTCACGCTATCTTGGCAACTTGTGGAGGCGCGCGCCGATGCGTCACCTGGAGGATCTGCTGGCTGACACTCGGAGGATCGGGAGTCATTTGCTACTGGATCTGGTGCGCGGCCCAGGCTATTAGCGTTAGCCTCACGCTTTGGTCGGTCCCGGGGGTGGGAAAAACAGAGGGAAGGAGAGATGGAATGGTGGGCGTCGGGGCTTTCGCTGCTAGCTGAGGCAGCCTCGCGCCAGAGCTGGATGGTGGGGCTGGGGGCCATGGGTAGGGGAGAGGGTTAAGGGTGGGGTAAAACGGGGACTGGGGTTGGGGCTGCGCCGCTAGCGGAGGCGTGCTCACGCTATCTTGGCGGCTTGTGAAGGCGCGCGCTGATGCGTTGCCTGGAGGATCTGCTGGCTGACGCTCGGGGGGTCGGGGGGCGTTTGCTGCTGGGTCTGGTGCACGCCCCAGGCTTGCCGAAGGCCTTCTGCTGCGGCCTGATGGTCGGAGGCTCATCCTTGATGGCGTGGTAGTTGGATCGGGCCGTGAATAAAGAGCACTGCGGCCCCGGTTTGTTTTGTCCTTAGCTTTGGACGGAGGAGTGGGGATTGGAGGTGGCGCCCCCACCTGGAGCGAAGCGTAGAGGGCTTGTAGCTCCGCCTTGTTCAGACGGTGAGGAACAAGGATCCCGGCATTTGAGAGCGCTTGGCGTAGCTTTGACATGGTCCATTTCTCCGTAGCTGGAGCGGAGGAGAGAGCTGAGGCATAGGAGGATGCTGGAGAAGGTGGCTGACGCCTGGAAGATGAGGGTGAAGGAGAATCTCGGCGTCTGGAGGTATGAGCGGTGGCGATGCGGGAAGGCCGGCGGCCCCGAGGTGCAGCTGCGGGCTCAGTTGAGGTGTCCTGCGGAGCACTGGTGCGTTGAACGTCGGCTGTAGACGTGGGAGGAGCTGTATTGTCAAAGGTGTTGTCCTCGGGGAACAATTCGATCTCAGACATAATGCGGCGATTGGATGCACCAATGCTGAAAGTCGAGAGATAACGAAGGTAGGACATACTTGGTTATTTATAGGAGTTTTCTCTTGCGCTGATTGGATAAATGGTGTAATCACTAATGATGAACTGGCTGTGTTAATTATCTGTGCGTGCTGCTCCCGAAATTTGTTTATAAACATCACTTATTATTCTTTAGCTTGGGTTAAACAAATCAATTTTGCTTGGTTGGAACAACAGCTACGCTAATTATGTCTCTATATGTTTCTCTTTTTTAAGCTTCAGTCTGGATCCAGAATACATGAGAAGAGATGATGGCAACCCCTCAGAGGACCTCAGATGATGACAACCCTGAAACAACATAAACTACCAAACTTTGCTATAAGTTTGATTGCATCATATAATAATTGCTGTTAATAGTGTTCATCGTCTGTTTGATTACGTATTTAATTGATTTTTCCGAACATTTCTGCCATATGTACATTATTTGACAGTCACCACTGATAAGCTACTATTAAATATTGTAGAAACTTAATTTGCTGTAAAGTTGCTTTGCAACGATTTCTATCGTGAAAAGCACTATACAAATAAACTTGAATTTAATTTAATTGAAATGTTCCAAAGAGGCAGGAAAGTCTTAAAAACTCCCTTAAGGAAAGAAAAGAAAAAAAACCAGAAGAATAACAATTGTTATAAAACATATCCAGTCATTATTAATAGTTCAGTTTAATGAAAACAATAGACACAGTTGTAGTCTAAAGTTTATATACACCTTGCAGTATCTGCTAAATTTGATTAATTTAAGCAGTAAGAGGGTAGAGGGGTAGAATCATAAAAAATGGCAATTTCTGCTCTGATGAAGCAGTTTATTCCGCAAAGGTGTATATAAACTTTTGACCACATCTGCGTCACCTAAGAGGTGAATTACCTCAATCATCAGGGCAACATCGTCTTAGTAGAAAGCTGCGAGATGATCGTTCAGATTTCCCATAAACAGCAGAATTCCTGACCACACCATCTTCACTGACACTGGGCTTTAAAAATAGACAACATTTTTACAAACATTTATTATTCCTGCTTTACAGGGAATAAAACATAACTTTATCAATTATCCAAATATAGATAAATATCCCAAAATCCATGCAAATAAAGAAAGGTACCTTAAATTTTTTTCTCAACTTGCCTTGCAAGCTTCTCTCGCACATCTTCATGAAGGATGTTCCTGTATTTACCATGGCTGGTACAGCAAAGCTGAAGCCCCCTTCCTTTGGTTTGTTACCTGTAAAATATATGATGATTAGAGGGGGGTCTGTAAATGCACAGGTGGGAATATATTACTTGAAAATGGAAAAGATTCAATGCATTTAAAATCCATAGGGATAGTGACTTAATGGCACCTTTAGCTTATAATGTGTGATCAGGGTGAGCTGACTGGGCAACAATTCATTAAAAACTTCTAACATCACCTCTTCAGTACTGGTCTGTGTTTCCACACTGTAACAAATCTCCAGTAACAAAACTGTACTGATCCTGCAAAATGAATGAATAACTCCAGATAAGTACAACAATATTACACATTACAAACACAAGCAGTAACGGAACATCTCACTCTTCAAATGCAAAAAAGAAAAAACAACATTATTTCTAGAGGTGGCTGATACATTGAATATTACTGGTGGTTATAATATCGATTATATATATTAAAAAGGACAAGATCGGATCTGTGAATTTTGTTCAGTGACATTATATTGAACTTTAAATATTTTAGTTAAAATAAAATATTGTATTTTCAGTAGCCACATTTCTTTGTCCACACACGCTATCACATTACGATATAAGAAATTATTATAATGCAGTCATAGGACACGATTAATTCACCTCCCGAGTCCATATTGCAAGAACTGCCGGGTTACGGTGAAAGCCGCACGAATGGCAAGACTAAGATAAGAATAAAGAAAGCTTATATCAAGATATACTTACTTGATTCATTATCTGCAGTACATTGTCTCATCTGTAATTATCCAAACGTTTTTGTTCTCTTCTTGTTTGATCAGCAAAGTTCCCTCACGCATCTCGTTAACAGAAACATGGCGAACAGCGCATTTTTCAAACTCTGCTGAAGTAGTGCACCATCATGACGTAGAATTTTTGGCGCATGCACATTTAACAACATACTTTGTGCATGGGCATGGTTAAATGTTATTTCAAGCTTTCCATTTCTGTTCAAGTTCAAGCTGTTGTAAATGATTGTGTAGTTAGACCAAAGACTATGTTTAGACTCATTCATGACTCATTCACCAAACTAAAAGTAAATCATTATTTTACAGTGCTGTGTAGCCTAGTCTCATTAAAATCAAATGTATCTGAATGCAAATTAATTTTGTTTAGATTTGTTAAACTTCTGCTTGCAATTAATGCACTTAAATGTGTGTTTAAGTGACTTAGAACAACATAATAATATTGAAAGTATTCTGTACTCAGATGTAAATTACAGTACTATTACATACAAATACAGTACTCTCATACATGACACTGTATGTCAAATAGTATGTAAAAAATTTAACTTGGAGTAATAGACTCTATGAAATAGAGTTCATAGCGCAGGAGCTGGTGATGAAAATGTCAACAATAAGTTTTATTGGAGTATACTGTATAAGAAAGTGTACTGAAGTTTAGAAGAAAAATACAGTTCAAGTGCATTAATGCACATAGTATATATTATAGACTAAATACATTTAAAATACATTAACAAATGTGATTTTGGAGAACACACTTAAGTTGAAATTAAAATCAATTATTTTACATGTGCTTTAGTGTATTGATAAATATATCAAAATAAGTGTACTTATTTAAAACACATTTTACATAATTATGATTTTATTGTATGTTTAAAGGTGCCATAGAATGCAAAAATCACTTTTATAAGGTGTTTGAACACAGTTGTGTGGCCGCAGTGTGAAAACAACCAGCCTATAATGGTAAAAATCCACCCACTCATTGTTTTATAATCCCAATAAATCATAAACAGTCTCTCCACACGAGCAGTTCCAGATTTCTCACTACTATGACCTCATACTCGGGAGAAGTCCCGCCCATTTGTGACGCTCTCTGCCCTATTAGCATATACGCAGCCCTGAGTGAGAAGCAGCGGTTCGCCATTACTGTTTTCTTGCTGTAGCTGCTGGAGACACAATGTCAGCGCCAAAGAGCCATTAAAAGTGTCGTGTGTTGGGATGCACCAACGAACATAGGAGTCTCCATAGACCGCTGAGGACACGGTGGTTAAAATTCATATTCGAAGTAAATGTACCGGGGGAAAAAACTGAAAAGTCCTATACTTTGTGCTAATCATTTTATGCCGGACTGCCTCACAAACGAGGGTCAGTTCAGCGCTGGAGTTGTGCAAAGATTGCTTCTGAAAGAGGGATCGATACCAACGCTTCGTGCGCAAACGTCCATACTCCAGACAAAGTAAGCATCACGCCTCATATTTTGTTTTCCAAAAGAGCTTCTTGGCTCTCCGTAAGGCTAATGTTGCTAAAGCTACCATTGTCTTCGCCTGTTTTCACTGATGCTGCCTTCACGTGCTACCAGAATGATCGTCAATAGGAATGTGGTAGTTAAAAATTGCGATTGGAAGCAATGTGGGGTCAGTAACACGGCCACCACCAGTTAAACCGTAACACCGGTATGCCCGCGAGCATGAGCTCTTGAAGCTCCGCACTCTTCTGAAAAGGGAGGCGGGAGCACCAGCTCATTTGCATTTAAAGGGACAAACACTAAAACTGTGAGTTTTAACATTAGGATCAGCGCTTCTCCCTTCTACACCACATCCCATTATACATCTACTTATGAAATGGATAGTTACAGTCCGTGATGCTGATTGGTCAGTAGGAGTGTTTTATTTACACTGTAAAAAATACCGTGAATTTAACGGTAAAAGACTGTAAAAATGCTACAGTAAAAACCTGTTAAATGGTTAACGGTAAATTCCCCTACTATATATGGTGAAAAACTGTACTTGGACATTCCATGTACTGGACATTAATTTTATGGTAGTATACCGTTTCTGGAAGTGGAGAAAGACCGTATAATTTACAGTGAATAACCGTAAATGTTACAACCATAAAACCTAAAACGTTGCTACCGTATTTTTTATGGTAAAATTCCGGCAACCACAGCTGCTGTTTTTTACCATAAATGTTAAGGATTTTTTTCTACAGTGTAGTATTAAGCACAGCTATGAGTGCTTCACTGAACACATCTGTGCTTAACTGCGCAGCACCCTTTACATAAACATGTTTGTTTTATTGGAAGAATTAATAGGCCCGCGTGTTTAATGTCAGTGTTTCTAGGTGCCATGGAAATAGACGAGTGATTTAAGAAACAAACTGGAGAGACTCCAGAGCTGAACTGAACTTTATTTTGTTGGTTTAGCGTGGACTAATGCCTTGCTGAACAGGTCAGAGAGGTCAATGTTTTAGACTTTAAATGTAAACATGTATGCATGGAGTCACACTGAGAGCTCCAGATAGGGGTTTAACAGTGCCCTAAATATGAATTTAACAGAAAAGTTTGTTCTAAACCACAATACAAAGAAAAAAAACTTAATAATGCACACGCGATAGACAAACATGCAATTTCTTTGTTTGTTTATTTATTTATAATTGACGTATTTAGAATTTATTTATAATATAAGCTATATTATTTTCACACTGGAGCAAATTTGATATGAATCACTTTTATCGACGTAGCGTTTCTGCACACCCTGACTAAAAAACACCATCCTAAACGCTTTCAAATATGAATTCACCAGGTCATAGACAGATCTCCGAACATACTTTTTATGTATTTATTTTTATTATGCTTTAAACGACAGATACAAAACAGTTATAAAGCCAGGGTAATAAAGGATAAAAGAAAACAGAGAAGAAATAAATAAAAATACAATCAGAGACATGCATGACCTTTACATTACTCAAAGATTCTGAAGAATGAACACAAATAAACTTTCTATTAGTACTATGTTGAATAGTACACAAGTGATTGTCCAACTCCGTATTTAACTGTTAATTTAAGTTAAAACCTAAAATGTCGCTACCGTATTTTTTACGGTAAATTTCCGGCAACCACAGCTGCTGTTTTTTTTACTGTAGATTTTACGGATTTTTTTCTACAGTGTAGAGACATCACGCCATAACTACAGCGCCAGAAGACGTGGGGTACAGTTTCCACGTGCAAAGAGCAATTAACATCAATATCCTTCTCAAACCTACTGAGAAAATGTTTAACAGGATAGAATTTATTATGAATTATTTTGAAACAGATATCTTTTTGTATTGTTTGTAACAAAAAGAGGTAATAACCAAATGCTTTCCAGCAAGTGTAGTCCAGTAAGCGATAGAGCCAGGCTTGGTGGCAACCTGCTTTACAAACAGAGAAGGAGTAGGCTTGTTATTCTCAGGATCTCTGAACATACTGTACATCCACTGTACGTGGCTCTGACGTCACGGGGCGTCATGACGTCACTTCAGCACCGTGGAGGAGAGACAGCTCCTTCCGCTCGACTGATGGAGCCGATGGGGCTCGACCCGGACCGGACCAGACCACGCCGAGCCTAGAGACGGAGGAGAGGCGAGAGGACAGCACCGGGGCCACCCGTCACATCAGCATCCTCCGGAGATACGGTAACGTTACTGCCCGAGCATCTGCTGGCCGAGTATGAAGCGAGCAGCTCCGCGATGGAGAGCGCGTGAAGCACGGAGAGCGGCTTTAAACGCCAGCGGGAGAGATGCGAGAGAGTGTGTGTGTGTGTGTGTGTGTGTGTGATGGAGGGAGCGCATCCTGTCCTCACGCGCCATGGACGCCAATGACATCACATCTGAACGAGCGCGTCCATTACTGCGCTTTCATCGGCGCGCCAGTCGCGTGCGTTTGCGCGATGTTTTCGACTCTGCACGCACAACGACGCGCGTCAACAACCGTGCCGTTCAGGACCGCACGCGCGCGTCTGTTATGCAATTGTGCCATATTGTGCAGCGAGCGCGAGCAGAAGTGCGGTGTTCTCCGCTCGACGCGCTCATATTCCGAGTACACTTCATGCAGATACACAATAGATGGGTTTGCAGTAAGCAGGGCCAGCCCGTGGGATTGTGGGTAAATGACAAATAGCAGGTCCGTGAACACCAGGGGTTTGGCTTAGAATGTAGTGCATATTCAGGTGCTCTGGAAAGGATTAATGTGAGCTCAAAACTATATGCATAACAGATTTATTGTAGAATTAGGATAATGATTTAACATTGTCTTGGCTTAATATTTCAAACTTGAACGTCAACTACCAAAGGAACAAAAAGCATTAATGTTAAGACTACTGCATGCACGTCTCCTCATGGGGCCCCAGCTCTATCACCTATAGCAGTGGTTCCCAACCGAGGGCCCTCAGTGATCCCGCAGGGGGGCCGTCAGCTATATATCGCTAGAACTCTTAATATTATAATATGTTGTAATAAGTTGTGTCTAAAATGTCATTTAATTTGAACTTTTTGCTGTGTGAAATCAGTCACATGTGCAATGTGTCATATCGCTGAACTATCACAGAAAACAATAGTGCTGAAATCACTGATATGATTATGACCAGGGATTGAAATTCACTTTTTCACTCACCAGCCAATTTGGCTTCTACATTTTTAAGTTACCGGCCATTCATAAAAAGACAGAAATAGACCAGCAGTTTGAGGCTTTGCACCATTGCAAATCATTGTGTCAGTACTAGGGGTGTGTGATATTGACAAACAATAATATCTCAATATTTTCTGTGATTTTATCAATAAAGATAATTAGACGATATTTAGCTGAGTGTGTTATTGTGCTGATATCTTAAGGACTACCGTGGACAGCTGACTCCTAAAGTTTTTTATATTCTTCATATTCTGTGTGGTCAGTTCACATCAGTGATAGAAATTAATCTTTTCCAATAAGTTTAAATTGATTTTTAACTTTTATGGGCATTTTTACCTTTATAAAGCCATTTTTTTCTAAAAGTGTACATCATATTTTGAGTCAAATTCTTACATTTAATCAGTCAATTATAATAATAATACATTTAGGCTGTTACTAAATCAATTAAATCAGTATCAATAAAATTAATCTTTGCAGAAGTTGCATATGAAGTGGCATTTAGATGCGTTTACACGTTAATGCAGCTCAGAGGGACATGGGATGCTTAACCTGCAGTTACAAATGCATGAATAATGTTTTGATATTTTAAACATGAAATTATGAATACTGATATTTGAAATTATTTAAAAAATGAAAAGATACTTTAAATGTGAAATTAAAACCGCCAGTAGGTGGCAGCAAGTCACTGTTAAGTCAGTCATTGCGACTGAACCGAATCATTTAAACGGTTGATTCATTCAGGAACGAAACACCATCGTGTTGCTCAGAGACGCAAAACAGTGCTGTGACTGTGTTTGGAATGTTTTTTATTGGTGAAATAGCACAGAAATAACACAAAAACAGCCAATATGGTGTCTAAAATGTAAGTCTCTTGATATTAACTTATTGTTTATTAAACTGTTGTATAAAATCAATATCACATTTGTAACCATGCTGATTTTTTAAAGAAAAAACGGCACTCTTCGTGTGATATTGATTAACTATATGAGCTGATATAAATATATAAATTTTCTGCCTCCTTATGTTGAAGTATGTGATCATTGTTAATGCATATTAATAGACTGAATCATGCAGTGAAAGAGTGCACTCTAAATGTGCACGCGCACTAAAGCCAGTGTTGGTCTACTCTAACCAGTCTTCATCACGTCGCGTATGCGTGCTTCTGTAGGTGTGTTTTGTTTGTTTTTTGCAATATACTCGATAATATCATGATGTCTCACGAGTTCAGTATTTGTGCTAAACCTGCGCAGATTTGGCCTGCATGAACTTCCCCAAGAAATGAATGATAAGAACTGAATGCAAATGGACACTTATGTTAATTGCATTCGTCATCGCAAAGACTGCTGTATAAACGAACAATTACACCTGTTCCAGAAGCGGGAAAATGAGCAACGGACCAACTGACAGAATACATCCTTATAGAAAGTAGAAAAGTCATGTTTGTGCTGCTAATGTTTAACATCTTTTCAGTGCCTTTCTCCTGATGAACTGTAGTGCGAACAATGGCGTCTCATTGCAGAATGAAGTGAAGTGTTGGGAAACACTCGCTGTATAAGGTGTGAATTCTGCTCAGGCTGCTGCTGCACTCTTTTGTAAGGGGTTGCAGACAAGCAGGTAACCCTTTAAATAGTGTGCAGGCCGCACATACAACATTACATATGCTAGTGCTGGATTGACAATACTACCGTTTAACAAATACAGTGGCATCCCAAGTATTTTGAAGCTGCAGTGTCGTATTGTGAGTGGCGAAGAATGTCTGCAGTGAAGAATTCAGGAGCTTTGAATCTGTCAGATATTGTTTAAAAAGTTGACCATGTATGATCATGTGACCCAGTGCTTGCGATTCATTTTAAAGCTGACTAGCGGAGAGTTTAAGTTTGCATAAAAATTTGAATAAGAACCGAAATTTTGAATACAATTTGAAAGTTGAATAATTCAAGCTGTTTTGTTGTGATATATTTCACTGTTTTTCATCATATGTGGTTATGTTATGAATTATGTACCATAGATAAGATATGTGTTTAGTGGACATGTTAGTTAACAGCAAATAACGAGAGACTGCTATTGTGAGAACAGCTAATAGATTGATGGGCCCCGCTCTGTGCTGTCATGATATCATTCCTTGTGAAGATAAAGAGGAAATGACGTTGTCTTTTATTTCTCCGCAATATGAGCCACAACTGTCCTGCTCCCTCCAGAGTTCCCACTTTAAGCTCACGGCTGATTTGAGAGACATCCAAAATGTGCAATGCAGGGTGGAGAACTGCTGCTATAGGCCTATAGATCACACATGCACCGTAAGCAAAGATGCTTCAGTCCGGTGCTCATATTTACAGTCTTCACACTGGCAGCGTGAGCAGATAGCCTAGTTTGTGCCTGCTTTTGTGCGTGGCTCTTGCTCAACTCTAGAAAATGAGAAAAGTAAGAAAGTGAACTGCTGAAGCAGCCAATACCCTGTGAGTTCGGTCTAGATTCTTTACTGTTGCGATGTAAATGTGGTCATCGTTGTCATGTACATGTTTGTTATTAAAGATGACATTTGCTGTTGTATCCCAGAAGTAACTTGATTTTCTGTGTAGAGCCGTAACTCTGTCTCACAGCAGAGGCCAGTGTGAAACCCAACAAGTCAGTGGTGCAGTATGAAACAGGCAATAGTTGTTATAACTTTTTGTTAAATAAGTTTGTGATGAGTGGGGGCGGGGCCGAGAGCCGTGGGAACAGAGCGAGGCCGGTGGAGTAATTGATAATGAGCTACACCTGCACCACTCACCGGTCTCGAGTCTCACTGAGGAGCTCCGGAAGGATAAAAGGAGGAGTGACGACAGTGAAAGACGAGAGAGGACCAGGCCTGGAGTTTATTTTGTGTTTTGTGTGTGGCAGTCGTGCGCGAGGGGCTGCCACTTTACTTTAGTGGGACCGATAATTTTTTTTTTCTTTGCCTCTCTCCCCTCTCTCGTATCTGTCTCTCCTCATCCCTCCGTCTCCTTTTCTCTCGCCTCGGCTGTCTGTCCATACCCCCGGGTACACCGCAGCCGCCGTGATCGGCTCCCCCAGAGGGGGGGGGGGGGGGGGAGAGCGCAGTCTCGTGAGTACCCCCCGGCCTGCGAGGGGCGATGGGGGTATGTGATGAGTGGGGGCGGGGCCGAGAGCCGTGGGAACGGAGCGAGGCCGGTGGAGTAATTGATAATGAGCGACACCTGCACCACTCACCGGTCTCGAGTCTCATGGAGGAGCTCCGGAAGGATAAAAGGAGGAGTGACGACAGTGAAAGACGAGAGAGGACCAGGCCTGGAGTTTATTTTGTGTTTTGGTTTTTGTTTGTGCGCGACAGTCGTCCGCGAGGGGCTGTCGCGCTGTTTTGTGTTTATTTATTTTATTAAAGTTTTGTTGAAATGTTCGCCGGTTCCCGCCTCCTTCTTCCCAATCTACAAACTACGTTACAAAGTTATTTAAGTTTGTGTTTAACAGCCGATTTCCTGGTGAAAAACTATATTACCCATGATTCTGCAGAGAGCTCTCCACCAATCAAAGAATCACTACAAGCAAATCATGTCAAAAGAGCTCTTTTGCTCCGCCTGCTCCCATGAAGCACTGATGTATGTCATTCACAATGCTTCTTTGGGACCTTCGTCTTTTTGTCAGATTTTTTGCTTCAAATCAAAGTTTGCTGTTATTCTCCTTGTAGCAGGCTAGTTTGATTCATGGCTTATAACTCTTTAACGAAGAAGAAGTTTTTTTTAAAAATTCCAGTCGGAAAATTACTTCCAGAACTGGAAAAATGTGCGGCACTGTAGTACACAATAGTAGTGCTGGGCAGTATGACTGAAAATTTATATCACGGTATTTTTCAAAATTATACCGGTTTCACGGTACATGAAGGTTTTTTTTTTTTCATGCATGACCGGGTGTTAACCATATTTTCTACTGATTGAGAGGAAATACTGCAATATATTGACTTAGAATGACTTATTTTACTGTCATGAGTGAATATTGTCAAAAAATACCACACTAAATAGTGACTAAACACGACTGCTTTTAATACATGTTAACCAGGAGTCACTCTCATTTATAATCACAGCATCGTCTGATAAAATCAACATGCATCTACACTAAAGAGCGGACATGCGGTTGTTTTGGCTAGATTACTTTTTTGTCTCATGCAGCGCACTGCCTGCGTCTGAGTAACAAACTAAAAACAACAACACACTAAAAAGTGCATCTGATATTAACAGACGAACTACGCTCATATTTATAATTCCAAACAATCAGTAAGCGACAGGTGGTTGGAAACGCTGTTTTGTACTCATTTATTGACGAGTCGGCTGCGTTGTGGCCAACTGAATGCGCTGCTTCTCTGCCGCTCACTGCACAGAACAGACGCCGAGAGAGACGACACTTCTCCGGGAAAGCCAGACCTCATGCTCGCGGGACAGCACTGGAGAAATCTTCCAACTGAACCATAGCTAAGGTTTATCCAAAAAAGTCGCTAGGTTTGTCAGTATGAATATTCTATGGAAAAAAGCCGCTAAAAGGGTCTGAAAGTTGCTAAATCTAGTGCTCAAGTTGCTCGTGTGTGTGTGAGACGCGGGAGCTGATGGCAGCGGCGCTGGATATTTGTGGCGGTCAGTGTGGATATTGTGGATGAGTTCTTCTGTGTCATCACGTTCTATTAGTTCTACAGCTTCAGTTTCTGAACTTTCACGCTTAGTAACACATACAGCTGTTCCCTCACCGCAGTGCAACAGTGAAAAGAGACCCCTTTCAAACAGTGCCGCGTTCCCAACGTTGTTTAAGCGACATACACCGGTATTGCGCTATTTTAAAAATTAATATCATAACAAAAATAAACACCGGTGTTCGTTATGAACCGGTATACTGCCCAGCACTACACAATAGCACAGGACTTCTCAAATCTGGCCCTCGAGGTCCACTGTCCTGCAGAGTTTTGCTCCAACCCTAATCAAACTCACCTGGCTGTAGCCTTCTAGTAATTCTGAAGACCTTGATGAGCGTGTTCAGGTATGTTTGATTAGTGTTGGAGCTAAACTCAATCAGCCTGTATTTATGAAGTCACAGACATCCTGGAATTGTTTCAAAACATGAACATCAGCTTGCACGGATAAAAATGTTCCATGTGCAAAATGTATTTGTTTGTTCTTCTTTGCAAATAATATGCCTACTTTTTAAAAATTCCACATGCATACAAAATAACTTTTTGTGCACTCTGTTGTGTGCACAGATTTGTGGCACAAAATAAACACCATATTGGACTTATCTTGCTGTGTGACGGTAACATCACACAAAAGCAGATGTTTGTTGGTGGAGAGAATGGTGTTGGAAGGACTGAGTTAACTTGTAAATGTTTGATTTTTACCCTTTACAACTTGAATTTGTTTGAGAACACAAGTTATGGTGCCTTGGCAGTCTGAAAGCATTTTGCTCAGGCGGTTCCTGCATACCTGGGGCCAGCTGCATAAACTTAGCCTCTATGTTAAGACAATGTCTTAAGTATGATTTTGAGCAACTAGCTGTTATCCATCAGTCATATTCTGGAATTCAGCTTAGACTAATGTATGCTTTTATATAACTGAATTTAAAAAATGATGACAAGTTTTAGAGAAAAAAATGTGATGACTAACTTGTAAGACTAGTCTACAAGTTAGACCTTTTATGTAACTGGCCCCTGAACGCATCCTTGTGTTGTTGGTATTGATCCACACGTGTGATCAGTCCACCATAATCACTACATATCTAATATACTCTGGTATTTGATTGCCATTCATATTAAGCAGTAAGAAGAATGCCCTTTCACAGTACTTATGGCTTGTGTTGTGATTGCTCTCTCCAGGTGTGCAGACGAGCAGCACTGCTACAGAGTGAGTGAGGGCCACTTTTCTTAAGGGTGGGTAACGCAGTGGGCTACCCTCACCCCTTCTGCACCCATGGCTTGTGTCCATGAGCAACATGCCCCTTCCCCGTCCCTCTCAGGGTTCAGCTCCCCGCTCTCCGAACCCCCCTTCTGTCGGCCCGATTCGGAGGCGCCAGCGAGCACGCCAGACACCGAGCTCACCCCGACCCAGTGCGTGCTCCGTAACGTGCTCTCCATCGACCCGGTGGGGGGCGGCAGCGGCACTCACACCCACAGCAACAGCCCCACCCTGAGCGACGAGCCCACCAACTTCTCCAACAGCGTGCTCAAGCTGCAGGAGGGCGGGGCCGAGGGCGGAGTCATGCGCAACCAGTCCGACAGCTTCCGGCTGCAGGCGGGTGGAGGAGGCTTTCTGGAAGGCTTGTTCGGATGCCTAAAGCCAGTGTGGACGATGATCGGGAAAGCCTACTCGACAGAGCACAAGCAGAGCCAGGAGGGTGAGTACGGCAGTCGGAGAGCAGTCGGGGTGTTTCAGTGTCGTTTTGGATGGAGATAATGGAATGTCTCTTCTAGAATCCTGGGAGGTGCCATTCGAGGAGATCTCCGAGCTGCAGTGGGTGGGCAGCGGGGCGCAGGGTGCCGTTTTCCTGGGCAAGTTTCATGGTGAGGACGTGGCTGTGAAGAAAGTCCGAGACATCAAGGAGACTGAGATCAAACATCTGCGCAAGCTCAAACACCCCAACATCATTACCTTCAAGTAAGTGAACACACACCAGCATCACCCTCAAGACTATAAATAGCGTATATTTCAGAAAATAAGTCGCCCTTGAGTATAAGTTGCACTGGGCCAAAATTGCATGGTTGAGAGAAAAAAAAAAAGATAATTTGCATCGGTGTATAAGTTACATGACGCATGTTATTATTATTACATTCAGAAATAATGTAAAGTATCTTAAATGAAATGTTTACAAACATTTTATATACTATACACATTATAGTGCCATTCCTTCTAAACAGGAGTTAGGCTATTATAAAAGAACATATTTGTTTAAAGCGAAACTGAGATTGAAACCAGTGTTGGACTCATGCACCTCTCGCATTCAGCACAAATCCAAATGTTTCCATACTGACGATGTAGCCTAACATTTCCTTGCTAAACTGTGTTTTATGTAAACAAGGTTTGTACTTCACTTGTGTCCCAATATCCATGTAAAACATCAACCTTCATCATCCTTAAACTGAGCCGTGGAACTTTTTCTGTGTTTGGTTGACTGCATTTTAGCTTTAAGATGAATAGACTGTGATCTCAAGTTAGCAATGCTAGAACTGTTGTGTGCATGTATTTGTGTGCGCTTTGCTCATATTTTGCGTGCTTCATGTTAAATGCATCGTATAAGTCACAATATAAGTTGCAGATGAAAAAAAAACATGACTTATATTCTTAAAAATATGGTATGTTTAGATTTAACTTTTTAAAATTTGGGCTTTTCGTTAGTCCAGATTTTGTGAAATCTATAAAACATGACTTTGTCTTCATCTAGCATATATACAGTACAACTTAGCGGTGGGCGCTATATCGGTATGAAAGTGACTACCGGTGTTATGTTGTTCCATGATATGGATTTTGCTGTACCATGGATACCGTTATATATTCATGAGTTCAAATTTTGCATTTATATAGTTTTGTTCAATTTGGTACACTTTGCAAATTTGAACACAAATGACAATAAAGAGTCGAGGCTGAACGTTTTTGTCCTCTGTGTGCAACGCCGCACTACACAGGCATTAGTAATCAAATCCATAAAGCATCGTAACAGACCAAATTAATAGAGCACAAATCGCATGCTCCAGTGGTTCCCAAACTGAGGGATCGTGTACAGTCAGCAGATTATTTTGCAAAATAAACCTCTGCAGGGTGATAAAGACTACATTACGTAATTTTCCCACTTATCATGCGGCCACTTGTCTGATAAGTAGGGATGCACCGATACCACTTTTTCCAGTACTCGCCCGATACCGATACTTTTATTGCATTTGTACATTTTTTAAATATTGGGTACAGAAACCAAAAGGGTATGTATTATGTTAGTTGGTTAACATTTATCAAATAGATACGGTCAAGCCAGAATTTATTCAAACACCTTCAACATTTCTCACATTATCACAGTTTATTCGCTATAGTTTAGAAAATGGTAATAAAATATGACAAGAACTCAGAGTTAAACTGTGTCAGAACAAATTAAGCTTGATAATGTCAGATAACTTTGATAGAAAGCTTCATGCAAACCTCAACTTCAGTTTATTCCCAGACTCGGTCTGAATCATTTTTGGTCCCAAATTTGTATCAGTTTTACTGGTAGTCCACTGTATGAAGAATTTTTGGGTATAATATCACAGTTTACTTTATTTTGCTATCCTCACTTACATAAATGAACTATAGTGTCCTGCACCCACTAGTAAAAAAATATCAAAAATTATATCTGGTCTCTGAAACATTTTTGGTTTCACTGTATATCCTTCGGTTATTTTCACACTCAATTATGGCCATTAAAATGTATTTTACACGTTTGTTACTTTCACTGTTCATTGTTTTGCTCTGTGGTACATCTTTAATGTAACAGCATTAGAGCTGCTCCATTGCAGCGGCTCAGTACTGTAATCACACGCTTTGCTGTAATAATGCAGGGAACCACTCGTTATACATCACCGAACTGTGATATTTTCAGAAATAGAAGTCGTGTTTTTTCATCTGAAACGTGCTGCGATTTATTTTCCAAAGCCACTCATATAATGCAGAAACACTCGAGCAAGCTAAACAAGTGTAACGCGTGCAGGTATTTGTACTGATGCAGAATAGTGCAGCCTAGCGCATTTCACACAGGCTGCTAGATTCACTTTCGCCAGAAAGTCGTGTATGCCTAAGGTTGAAAATAAATGATGTTTATAGTGAATGCCCCTATGAATGGTTTTATTTTTACGATTTAGTTTTAATCCAAATAATACGTGTGCTAAGTGAGCGAACATCAAAGACCACACAACAGAATAGCGCGCTCTCTCTCTCTCTCCCTACCGTTAATTAACTTGTGCATTGTTTTACTTACTTGTTTTTGACATATCCGACTGAACTACAAGCTTTCCAGTGATGTCTGTGAGAAAGGTATATTCACTCGACAAGCTCGCGCATCTGCACCTCAATCCACTCAGAGTGCTTTGTTTATCAGCTCGCGCACATCAGCTATACAGGCGTTAATACTGAATGTTTAACGTTATATTCATTGCATACATATACTTCGTAGTAGACATCCTTAACTCCTTTCTGCTGTCTGTTGTTCTGTTGTTGGTGTTTCTTTGTTTGAATATGGCGCATAACACATGCTGTGTGGTATCGGCGTTTGGTATCGGGGCATTTTAACGAGTACGAGTACAGGAGACCAGTATTGGTGCATCCCTACTGATCAGTAAATAATTGAGTGCAAAATATTAATTTGACATATTTTAATGACCTCAACATGACTCGCAGTACCAGCTTGAGCGCTCTGTTATCAGTTGTAGCAGTTGTGGTTGTATTAATAACAGACCACTAGATGGCACAATTGACGAATTAGAATTGTATTGCAGGGAGCCATGTAGAAATATAAATGAACGATGTATGGTTCTGCTTTAAGCATAAAAGTTACAAGTTTGTGAAATGACTTCCAGTGCCAGGTAAACGTAAATCAGATTATGAATATACTTAAGATTCACAAATACCAAAACAATGTGTCTACACCAGACGCGAGCGGCGCGATTTGACGAAAGCAAATAGAACCCAGTGATGTTCTCTGCTGTGGATGCGGCGCGACACGACAAATCCATGACAGTAAACTAATGCTGCTTTCTATTTCTACCCTAACCCTAACAAAAAAAAGAAGGGGGTGGGGGGCTTTGAAAATATTTTTCTCTACAAAAGGGGGCCCGGCAGAAAAAGTTTCGGAACCACTGGCCAACTCAAACACACAATATTTAATTTAATTTAATTCATACAGGCCTACCTCATGTTGCACGTTTGCACTTTTTGAGAAAAACCATGGCACAATAAAAAAAACTTTTCAGGTCTATGTCCAATCCCTCACTTTTTCTAGTTATATAAGGTTAAAATATTTTGCCTGTAATTTTTTTTTTTTTATATCGCAATATAATATCGATATCGCCTGGACAGTGTAAAATATCGTGATATGAATTTTAGCTCATATCGCCCACCCCTAATACAACTATACTCAGCATTGAAAGACAGAGCACAGCCTTCTTCAGTTCATCAGCGAATGATTGGCAGGATTCTTTAAGTGCAAACCTCACCCCGTAGCCGATTTCACTGGTCAACTCAATCATGTGGTCGCCTGTTATGAATTCAGTTCAGAAAAATCATAGATGGGTCCAATCACGTGAAACAGTATCACTGTCTATCATGAAGTGCTGCTGATGCTAAACTAAGGTTAAGGCTATGGTGTAGGTAAGGGTTAAGAACAGTATTTATTTCAGAGTTGTGTAAGCAATCAGCACTGGGAATGACATGACCAATGAGAATCGGCTGCAGTTCCCTGATCATTACAAGACCAGGCAACAAAGTTGTTGTTGAGTTTGTTGTCATGCAACAAACTCAACAAAGGCATGGCGTCGCACCCGTCCAAATCAAGTATTCAATTGTGCATCTTGTCAGACAGATTAAAGGCCTTTCCACACTGAGCGTGATGCAAAAAAGCGAGGCGAATCGCCAACGAACGGTGCTTTCACACTGAACCGATTGTTCGCCTTCTGCTAATTCACGCCTGCACGCTAGGTGGCGCCGACCAACAATGCATTTTTCCTCAGATCTGTTTCTCGTAAATGGATTTAACATCGTCCGCTGCTCAATATACAGCATTAAATTAAGATAAACAAACTTTGGTTCTACACCAGAAACACAAACTATCTATAATGCTTACAAGAGTAGGCTACATCCTAAAATATAATTAGAAGTACAATTAGCATCAAGCTACACTTGAAAATGTATGTAATTATTAATGTATTTGCTTACCCACGCCATCATTGAGTGCTTGTAATAGCTTCCGATTGTGATCTATAGGCTAGTTGATTTTGATTAATAAGCAGACACATGCACTCTTTGTATGTTTAATAACGCTACACTGCTAATATTTGTCATAAACATCCTTTATTGCTTTAAAAATACCATGAGCTGCATACAAAACACATACAGAAAATATATCATCATAATCATGTCTATTTGCTTTCATATTTCATGTGCAGAAAAAGAGTTATCGCGCTCTGACTCATAACACTCGCGCATGTGGAAGAAAACGGATGGTGCTCTACTGTGATTACATAATTCAGTGGACAATTAATAGAAATGTTATTCTGTATAAAGAACGTGAGAATAAATCTTTTCTCAAATACCAACAATAACAAGAAATCAGCATAGTTCTCTTCTCTTATCCTGGATACTCTTGTTCGATGTGTATTTACACTGGTTTTCGAAACAGCACCACCACTCATCCTTTTGTGCAACAGCAGCTGCTCCGGTCACGTGATCTTAGCTAAAATCTTATTGGACAGCCGTGATTTTGTTTTGCGAAACTGAAAAGATTCGTTGGACTGGTTTGAAAAAAAACATTCGCATTTTCGGTGCGCGAATGTTTGCGGTCTATGTGGAAGCATCCATAGAAATCTGTTGTTTTATTCCAGTGTGTCATCACGTCCGATATTCGTTTAGCTTTTTCGCGCTCAGTGTGGAAAGGCCTTAAGACTGTAGCTTGACTATGTAAAAACTCACTGTAGATGAATTATAACTCGATTATAACCGTAAACGTACTTAATGCATCAACACCCAATTCTGAAGATTCTCTAAAGAAATGATTGGAAACTCCCTGTCCCATGTCTCCATTTTGTGCCATAGTGAAATTAACATTTTATAAATTCCAAAAAGATTTTATTATATTACCACATCACCAGCTGGAGTGCCCTGGACATCCACCAGAGGGCACACCTCCCTATTCCATTGCGATTCTATCCTGATCTCATCTGCTGTTTGCCCCACTGCCTTGTTTGTCTCCATGGTTCCCCTTGATAGTTTCCATGGTGTTTAATTAGCTCCTCCCCCTTGTTACCTGGTTATCCTGTTTGTCTCTCCCTATTTATACCCTGTGTATTTGTGAAGTCTTGTTAGTGTCAGCTGCATTTCTGAGCATTCCCATCGTTTCCTGTGTCTCTGGTTTTTGACTCCTTGCCTGCTCCCTGTTTCCTACTGTTTGGACTGCTTACCTGTATTTTGATTATTTGCCTGTTTTGGACTTTGATTCTGGATAACCCTCCAATAAACCTGCATTTGGATCCTCATTGTAGTGTTCATTACAGAAGACTTCGCCAACATGGATCCAGCAGTAAGAACCATCCATCTTACCGACCACTCAAGGACCATATTAAGAGCTTTCTAGACATTCCTAATTTCTCCCAGACTACGCTCTCATTGATTTCTTTTGTTATGGACTCAATGAACACTATAAATCCAAACTCATCAGTGATGGTCCTCGAGGATCTCCGGCTGAATTTCTGGACTATGCACTTTTGTTGAGTGGGTCCTCCTTCACTGTTGGGGAAATTGAGGAGGATGTTTCCCTTAAACATTTTTTTTGGGGGGGGGCACCACACACCAAGCTCCGGTGGTCATGGAGCTTGGCCCACCATGGTCACCAGCATGTCCTGTGATAATGGTTTGCTAGTCATGTGTTTTCAGCACCTTCCCATCCTGTGGTTCTCGCACCAGAGCCAGTTCACAACATGGCCGCCACACCAGAGTCTCTCCACAAGATGGCTGTTATGCCAGTCTCCAGCCGTCATGGATATTATGTCAGAGTCTTCAGCCGTCATGGACACCACGCTAGTGTTCCCAGCCATCATGAACGATGCATTTGCAGCTAATAAGGCAGTGCCCAGGCAACTGAGAGTAATGTCCAGTGTGGTGGGCACACCGCTGATGTCGGTGCGAGCGACAGGCATTCCGGCGGCCTCTGCGCTCTCAATCCTGGCGACCTCAGAGGTTCTCCCACCTTCTGCTGCCCTTCCAGTAATGACGATTGCCATTTTGTGTGTCTGAGATACATTTTTCTGAGGTGGCAGAGCCCTCTCCGGTCCACAAATCCGCTCCAGTCCACGAGTTCACTCCGGAGGCCGCCTTTGAACTCACAGTCTGCCCTGTCATGGCCAAGGAGGCTGTCTCTGAGCTCTTCACCTGTCTTGTCATGGCCAAAGAAGCCATCCCTTAATCCCTGGTCTGTCCTGCAATGGCCAATGTGGCCTTCTCTGAACTCTCTGCCTGTCCTGTCATGGCCATGGAGGCCATTTCTGAACTCTTAGCCCATCCAGACACAACCATGAAAGTTGTTCCTGAACTTTCTGAATGTCCTGTTATGGCCACAGGGGCCATTTCTAACCTCTCTGTGCCCTCTATTGCAGTTCCATCTGCTCCGCCTTGGTGGCCTTCAGATCCACCATGGTGGGTTCCAGATCCGCCTGATCTGCCTTGGTGGTCTCCTGCCTTGTCTACTCCACTGTGGGAATCTTTGGTCCCATCTGCTCTTCTGTGGTGGTTGTCTGCTCAACCGTGGGAATGTTCAGTCCTGTTTGCACTGCTGTGGTGGTCATCTGCTCTGCCGTGAGGATCTACGGTCCCATCTGCTATGGTGCTCTTCAGCTCCACCTACTCCACCCTGGTGCTCTTCAGTTCTGCCTTGGTGGTCTTCAGCGCTGCCTGCTCTGCCCTGGTGGTCATCTGCTTGGCACTGGTGCTCTTCAGCTTCAGACTCTGCCTCAGCCTCCAGGCCATGGTCCACTCCATGAACCTGGCCCTCTAACCCGCCCCCCGATCCACCTCCACTCCACCTCCTTCCTGCACTTTTCTAATCTTGTTGGGAGTGTCTGAAAGCCCATCCTTCGGAGGGGGGCTATGTCACGATCGCCAGCTGGAGTGCCCTGGACATCCACCAGAGGGCACTCCTTCCTACTCAATTGCCATTCTATCCTGGACTCCATTTCTTACAATTATTTGCCCGTCTCATCTGCTGTTTGCTTTGTCTCCATGGTTCCCCTTGTTAGTTTCCATGGTGTTTAATTAGCTCCTCCCCCTTGTTACCTGGTTATCCTGTTTTTCTCTCCCTAATTATACTCTGTGTATTTGTGAAGTCTTGTTAGTGTCAGCTGCATTTCTGAGCATTCCCCTCATTTCCTGTGTCTCTGGTTTTTGACTCCTAGCCTACTCCCTGGATATCCTTTGCCTGTGTTTCCTACTGTTTGGACTGTTTACCTGCGTTTTGATCGGTTGCCTGTTTTGGACTTTGATTATGGATTACCCTCTAATAAAGCTGCATTTGGATCCTCATTGTACAAGTGTCAGAGCAGTGTTCATGACAGAAGACTTAGCCAACATGGATCCAGCAGTAAGAACCATCCATCTTCGTCAAGGTAACCGACCACACGAGGACCATATTAAGAGCTTTCTAGACATTCCTAAGTTCTCCCAGACTATGCTCTCATTGATTTCTTTTGTTATGGACTCAATTAACACTATAAATACAAACTCATCAGTGATGGTCCTCAAGGATCTCTGGCTGAATTTCTGGACTATGCGCTTTTGTTGAGTGGGTTCTCCTTTACGGTTGGGGAAATTGAGGAGGATGTTTCCCCTAAACATTTTTTGATAATGGTTGCTAGCCCTGTGCTTTTATGAGCATTCCCCTCGTTTCCTCTTTCTCTGGTTTTTGTCTCCTAGCCTGCTCCCTGGATACCATTTGCCTGTGTTTCCGACTATTTACCTGTGTTTTGATCATTTGCCTGTTTTGGACTTTGGTTATGGATTACCCTCTAATAAATCTGCATTTGGATCCTCATTGTTCAAGCGTCAGAGCAGTGTTCATGACCAGCATGACATGCATTGAGCAACTCTCCAGCAATTTATTAGTAAATCAGAGTACTTAATTGAAGGCTACTTCTGAGAGTATTTGCCTAAATAATGTCTTGGCAACCTGGGGTGTATTCCAGAAAGCAGGTGCTGTGACTTACCCAGGTAAATATACTCAAACTCAAACCAGTAAATGGATAAACTCAACTTTCTGTTCCAAAAGCTATCCTGCTGTGGAGGGTTGTTTACTTCAGGGGTTTTCAGCAAATACAGTATGTGTCCAATTGGTGAGGCTCCTGTGGGCATGACAGATTTCACACAATGTATAACATATAATTATTTATTTTTTGTTTGTAAAGTATTACTATAATATAAAGCAATTGATGTTGTTTTTATGAGCAATTTTTCAAATTTAAGTCAGTAAGCATTTTGTAGAAAGATGGAGACCTGTCTGAAAAATAAATACACTCACTTTGTCCTAACAGTGATGATTTTTGGATTTATAAGGGGTAGATTCATGACATCACAATGCGTCAGTGCTGTTTTATGCACGTATCGTTTTAAAGATTAAGATCACAATTTAATTATTAATACAATTAACTAGAAACTTTCTGTATGAAGCCAAATTATTTCCACTCTAATAATGATCAACTTATATCCCTTCTTTGCTCTGAACAGCCATAATAATGCTAAAAAAATAACGTTAAAAATAAAACACTACCGATCAATTCTTTTATTTTGATCTACAGTGTAATAAAAGCAGAAAAAAATTGTATGGTGCTTTACAACGGCCCTTTTTTCTAAATATTTCTTGATCAAAATAGTCTACATAAATAAAAACACAAAGATGACACCTGCAAGTAAATTTATATTGGCTACAATTTAACAATTTACAGCCTATAATAATTTTATTTCACAAACAAATGAGGAAAATATTGTGCTTGAATATCTCTGCAGCTCTTCAAATGGGGCTGGGTTGAAAAGATTGATTTCCTGATTTCAATTTTTTTTTTTTAACAAACTGATATCAATTATTAAATCCCAAGATTGATCTTTTAGTCCACACTGTTTTCAACAATAATGTGCTATTAGGGTTGCAAAGGGGCAGAAAATTTCCATGGGAGCGTTGTCTCAGGAATTTTGGAAATATTCCAAGTTGGAAACTTTACAGGAATTTACAGGAATTAATTTGAATTATTTAGAAATTTGGGGGAATTCATATAAACTGTATATACAAACTTAACTATAAACATTTTGTTCATAAGCTGACGTGCAAGCAAACTAATACATATTAAAAATTACATTTTTAACTTTAGATTTAATCGTAAGTAGAACTTTAATTAATTCTTTCATTAAGCAACACAAAAGCATAAACGTTGAATGTAAAAAAAACATATTTCCTTATGTTTGCTGTATAACAAACGCGTTCCCCACCCTTCCCCTTCTAAAAAAAATCCCATTCAAAACTGAAATGAAAGCATTTTCTCTCAAGCTTCTTAAGTCTCTGGTTTCTGCATTTTTCCTTTTAATCTATTCAGGTCTCAATGGCTTCTTCCTGGACCTCAACAGCATCCTCCATGTCTGCTTCCTCAACATCTGACTCGTCTTCGGTGTCACTGTCCAGCCTTGTCGAGGATGGCTCTGTGTCAGGCTCAAAGAGCCATAGGTTTGCCCGGATGGCCACTAGTTTCTCAACTCTTGCAGTGTGTGTGTTCGCAAACAGTGACCAGTTGCGCTCATTGGCGGCTGATGTTTGTGGAATTTGGAGATGATAGAGGCTACAGGTGCAAGGGTCTCTGATCCACAAAGTCCTTTCCACCAGGTAGATGCAGATATGTGCTGGCACGATTGCCATATCCCATCCCATTCCCAAAGGCCTTGCTTGGTACGGTACTTTGCTAGACTGCCGAGAACTTTGCCTTCATCAAGACCCAGATGGTGAGACATGGCAGTAATAACAGTGTAAGCACTGCTGATCTCTTCAACATAGAGTATGTTTTCGCATGCTTTGGGTCCAGCATGTATGCTGCTGCGTGTATTGGTTTCATGCAGAACTCTTGGCGCTTCTCCAGTGATTTGACCACTGCAGTTTCCTCTGCTTGCAGCAGCAGGGCGGTGGGCAGGACAGTTTGTATTTCTTCTTTGAGCTCAGCAAACAGACATTTAACATCTGACAAGATGGCAGTATCTCCTTCTATCTTGGCAATAGCTGCTGCTATTGGTTTGAGGATTCTCAGGCTGCTAGTCACTCTTTCTCAGAACACATCATCCAACAGGATTCTCTTGATGGCACTTTCAATGTCTGCAGTCTGGGATATGGCCATCTCTTGCAAAGACTCCTTCCCCTCTAGCAGACTGTCGTACATGATGACAACCCCACCCCATCGAGTGATGCTGGGGCGCTTCAGTGTGGTGTTCTTGTTTTTTTTTCTCTCTTAGAGAGGTAGGGTGTGGCTTCAATATTTTTGTGATAGTCAGAGCCTGGGAGGGGGCAGGGGGGGGTGAATTCTCCCTTAAGAGGGATTGTATGTGGGGGAATGTCTTTTCTTAGATTTAGATATTTTATTTTATTATTATCTCACCTAAAGGTTTGCTAAGTCAGTGTATTTGTTTATACAATGGTAAATTTTTGGTGCACAATAGCTTACACACAGCACAAGAAAGTTTTAAAGGGGTCATATGATGCTGCTAAAAAAAACATTATTTTGTGTATTTGGTGTAATGAAATGTGTTTATGCGGTTTAAGGTTAAAAAAAAACATTATTTGCCACATACTGTACATCATTGTTTCTCCTCTATGCCCCGCCTTTTTGAAATGTGTCAATTTCTACAAAGCTCATCGTTCTGAAAAGTGAGGTGTGCTCTGATTGGCCAGCTATCCAGTGCGTTGTGATTGGCCGAATACCTCAAGCGTGTGACGGAAATGTTATGCCCCTAACCATACTGTGATGCCCTGTCAGGCCGGAGCGACGAGACAAAAACATTAAAACCCATTATAAACGAGGCATTTGTTGCATCCAGTGGGGACATAATTACGGATTATAATGACTTATATTGTGTTTTTACGCTTTGCGTTGCATCGCGCCGCGTAAACATAAAACTCTGTCTGCATTTGTGATCAGAGAAATGACAAACAACAAGTGCTACTCTACACTGCTCAAAACTCGCGTTAGAATCATCAGTGGCAAATTCTTTAAATGAAAACTTACTTACAGGCTGTGAGTCAGAACTGCCTAACGTTACTCCCCCAGGATCAGGACACAGTCCTCCATAAAATGTGCTGCACACATCTGGATATTTGGGTTAAACTGTTCTGGAACAGTGTTGTAAATACTTAACCAAGTTAATAATACTTAACTTAACCACTGATTTGTAGTTGTGTCCTCTTTTGGAAGACCAAACAAAGTAGTTTCGCTTTCACAACGAAGCACACAGCGGCCTAGCATGAGGGGAAGCCCCGGCTTAACGTGCGCTGAGGCCGGGCTAGCGTGAGCTGAGGCGGCGGGGTCGAGAACGGCGCGCCCGGCGGATGCGACGAATGAGCGGCAACCACATGTGATGACCCCGGGCTGGACTCTGCTTTGTCCTCGGTGAAAGTTGATGTATTTCCTCAGCGATCAGCACGGATCAGCTCCAGGCATGACGAAGCGGATATCATCCTCTTTTGGAAGACCAAACAAAGTAGTTTCGCTTTCACAACGAAGCACACAGCTCTTCACGACATGGCGACGGCAACAATACTACAGCGAGAATAAAAGTTACACCTTCTTTCTTTGCGTGAACATTTAGGCAGCGTTATGCAAATCTTCCCACATAGTGAGGTAGATATGTGGGGCATGTTAGAACGAGGCGTTTTAGGTAGGTGTTGCTGACTCTGAACTTTTATAAAGAATATCTCTTTGGATTTGAGACTTTAGTCTTTGCAACTTTACAGATCTTCTTTATGCACCAAGAGCTTGTAACACTCCAAAGAGAAAGGAAGAATTGAAATTGCATCATATGACCCCTTTAAACATAAATTTATGTAATTTACATGACTTCTCACCGTGATGGACATTTTAAAAATTATTTTGTGTGCAGGATTCAAGAAATTATCGGTGCATGGAGGAATGCACAGTGCATGTCAAGTCAATTCACCTTTATTTATATAGCGCTTTTAACGATACAGATTGTGTCAAAGCAGCTTTACAGTATCATATAGGAAAATAGTGTGTCAATAATGCAAAATGATAATAGTAAACACTCAATTTTCAGTTAAAGGCAGTTCGTCATTGAATTCAGTGATGTCATCATCCAGCTCAGTTCAGTTTAAATAGTCTCTGTGCTATCATTTGCAATCAAGTCAACGATATCGCTGGATATTAAGTGTCCCCAACTAAGCAAGCCAGAGGAACCAAAACTCCATCGGTGACAGAATGGAGAAAAAACCTTGGGAGAAACCAGGCTCAGTCGTGGGGCCAGTTCTCCTCTGGCCAGACCAAACCAGCAGTTCAGTTCCATGCTGCAGCAAAGTCACATTGTGCAGAGGACTCAACTGGTTCCTGTGGTCTTGTCCCGGTGGCCGTCTGAGACAAAGTCTTTACTGGGGATATGTATCTGGGGCTCATCTAGTTGTCCTGATCTCCACTGACATGTGGAGGTGTGGCCTCAATAGCAGTGCTGTGTGAATATTTAGGGTAGAAAATTACATTAAATCTGGTTGTTTTAACCAAAATTATGCAGCAAAATATTTTTTTCAATTACATTTAAGTACCCTGTTATAAGCTAACCTGCAATTTAGCAAATTCCCAGTTTATTCCCATTAATTCCCATGGAAAGTTTCCAGCCTTGAAAATTCCCAGAATTTTGCAACCCTATGTGCTATAAAACTTCACTAAATCATAGCACGCCTTCCATCTTATAACCGTAAAAAGGAATTTTGACGCTCTTTAATGTGGGATGACAGATCGTCGCGCCTCAGTTCAAGCAGCTGTCCGGCACGCACATGACTGATCTCTTCCTCTTTACTACTAGTTATAGCATGAAATAAACATGAATGAACATCAGAAGATGTGTTGAAAGAAACAGAAAAACTTACTGAAATGTATCACATCTCAGTGATTCAGCCACAGAGAGAAATCATAACCAGCTTGTACAGCCAGTGTCACATAGCTCACCTCAGGAGAGCCATTCAGTGTCCATAAATAACTCTGGAGAGGAGCATTTCTTATAAATATTTGCACTATATTATATATTCAGAATATTTTTATTTAACCTGTTTTGTATCTTAATTATTTAATGCATGTTTGTGTCATTAAAACAAGTTTTCGTGACAGCCACCCATTTAAATGATCTTGATCAACAATAAATTGGAGCGGCATGGGTCTATTGGATCATTTAAAAGCGTCAAATCAATGTTTAGGTTATAACTGAATCTGTCTCTGCTGTAGACTGATGTGAAATTATTTTAATGTGGGTCTTAACAGCCTGAGAGATGGTGTGATTACATGCTGTATAATCACATGCTATACATAAAACTAAAATTGTAATGCAAATGGTTATGGAGTAAGTTAATTAACTGAGAGGCCAAAGTTTAAATACACAGCAGAGGTCTCTGTTAATCCTTAAATGCAACTTTAGTGAAATGGGACGTCATTCACTACCCTTTCCTTCATTTTTTAAAGTTAGTCATCAACTTTCTTAGTATTCCTCAATCTATTCATTATAAATAATATGACAAGAACAAAATTCTAAAAGAATGTCTGTTTTCTGATTAATTATTTTATATAAAGTTTATAGGGTCACTAGCGACCCGAGGTATGTAATAATGTAAGTATATTTTTCCTGTGCAACAATAATTAAACATCTGACAACTCAATAAGTGCAATTCACCTTTATTCCTCAAGGTGGCACTGTTTGGTAGACAACGATGACATGAGGTTTCACTCATAATTATGACAGACATATACCCAAAGAATATCATCAGCAAAAACTGAACTGGCTTGAATGGCTTTACTGCAGAGCAATTACTGTACATAATTAAATATAAATGTCACTGTCATTTGATGGTGCATGTGGTGAATAAGCTGCCAGCTATCAAAATATTGATTTTGAAGTCATTGAAAACGATAGTTTTGAGAATATGGTTGAGATCACACATATGAGCAGATGCTGAATGTACTGGGGAAGTGCTCTCTGACGATGACACTGATGGTAAAATCATCTGCTCAAATTGAACCCTTCCAAGTTTCAAAAGGTAACGAAATATGCCTTATTTTGTTCTTTTGTAATTATTATTAAAATATCAGGAGAGTTTTATGCTATTGCAGCAGTTAGAGATATATAGGTCCAGGTTTATACCCATAGTTGGATGAATTCTGCTTTCAGAATGTCAAAATGTGAAAACAAAAATCAAAATAGAATAGATATACAGTATATTTTATGCTCTGTAAAGAGCCGACCCTTCTCCATTCGGCAGATATTGTTGCTTCTGGTTTGTGCATTGTCATTCACAGAAAGTGTATAATATATGTTGTTTCCCAAAAACTTTTTTATCATGTCCATAACGCATGTGTATTTCCCTCATCTAAAAAGATAAAACACTTTTATAGACTGACATTTTTCTGATGTCTGAACTCTATTGCCAGGCGTTCAGGAAAATATATACAGATGTTTCAATATATTGGTAATGAATATATTCTATGAGAATTTCTATTTCAAATTTGGACTGCAAATGTCATGTCCGTAAATTGCTGGAATTGCTCTTTTATTACCTCACATATAAAAAAAACATTTTCTCATGTCACACATCCTTGATCTGCAATCAGGGTTTTTTTTCTTATATAATACACAGGTGCATCTCAATAAATAAGAATGTCGTGGAAAAGTTCATTTATTTCAGTAATTCAACTCAAATTGTGAAACTTGTACTTATTTATTTCCATTGTAATGGCATTTTAATCAACCTTATTAAATGTGTCATCTTTGTCAAATTCTTAAATTTATATCATGAAGCACTGCTGTGTTTTGCTCGGAGACGTTCAGCGGCTCAGCTGTGACTTTGTTTAGAGCTATGTTTGTAAAGGAAATGGAGCAAAAGTGCACAATATTGTCGTTTATTGAACTGTTGTATAAAATCAATATCACATTTGCAATTGTGTGGATATTCAGAGAAAACAGCACTCTTGCTCATATGATTATCATTAACTATATCTTATGTTATAATAATAATTTGGTGGCATTATTATTAATTTTGGTGGCATTTTTGCCAACAAGCCCCAGCAATTTCCAACTCTGCTTCTGAGAATCCAAATTCAGTTTAAAAGGCTGCAATAAAACAACAGCAGCTCATGCTAACCTCTTTCACTTTGTGAACTTTGTATGTATATTTATATATTGTATTTGATTTATGACATTTGATTTTTTTGACGTCTGGGGCGTGGGAAACAACAGCCTGCAGCTGCCTCTTCCTGAAAGCTGCCCTGATGGCTTCAAAATCCTGCTCAGACAGTGCTGGTGAGAAACCAAGAAAGAATTTTAGCTGTATTGCAGATCATATAATTTGAATGTCATGAAAAGCCACTTAAGTGAACTTACAGAGAGATGTACTGTCGTGACTGTGTTTCTTAACACACTTAAGTAGACTTTGAAAAAGTGCAGTTTGTAATAATGTCAGATTAAACGTTTTAGCTTAAAGTTCATTTTAAATCATTCTGTTTTAATAATCTTTTGTCGTGTACACTCATTTTGATGTGTTGACTAAAGCACATGTAAAGTAGTGGATTCTAGCTGTAATTGTAGTGTGTTATTTAATAGTACATTCAAAGTTTATATATTGAAAATGTATTGAATTGCAACTTCCTCACTAAAAATCTCAAATTACAAATATATGTGACCCTGCAGCACAAAAGCAGTCTTAAGTTGCACGGGAATGTTTGTAGCAATAGCCAACAATACATTGTACGGGTCACAATTATACATTTCTCTTTTATGCCAAAAATCATTAGGATATTAAGTAAAGATCATGTTCCATGAAGATATTTAGTAAATCTCCTACCGTAAATATATCAAAACTTAATGTTTGATTAGTAATATGCATTGCTAAGAACTTCATTTGAACAACTTTAAAGATGATTTTCTCAATATTTAGATTTGTTTGCTCCCTCAGATTCCAGATTTTCTAATAGTTGCATCTCAGCCAAATATTGTCCGATCCTAACAAACCACACATCAATGGAAAGCTTATTTATTCAGAAATCTCAATTTCGAAAATTTACACTTAAGACTTTTAAGGTTTTGTGGTCTAGGGTCACATATTTAAAAAACATGACATACACTTTTCAATAGAAATGACATTAAAATGTATTTTAGTTTTCAATAAATGATTTGTCAGTACATTCGGCAGTAACACTTTAACCATATTTTACAGACCATAGCAGTAATTATGAAATTATATGTAAAGATGTACTGAAGTATTTAAGTGGGTCAAAAACACTAAAGTTCAGCCAAATGCATGTAATATAAATTTACAGTACAATACATTTAATGGCATTTTAGATTCAATTCGGTGTCTTAAAACATTACATTCATTTGACACTAAAAGTGTATTCTTTCCTTAATGAGCTCTTTTTAAAAGTATGCTAAAGTGAAAGAAAAAACACTTTTCTTTTCTCTGCAAAATGACAAGGAGAAGATGCAATAAGCAGAGATTATTTAACTGACTGGTAATAACTTCTAGGTGGCTCTTGTAATGCTAACATGTGTGTGTAGGAACTGCAAACCCAGGAGCAGGCCGTCGTTCAGGCAGATTCTGCTGCATCTGGACATCGCGTCTGCAGACGTGCTCTCCACCCCGCAGGAGACCTACTTCAAATCTCAGGTGAGACGTTCATTCAGCTCTGAACGTCATGTGTGGCGAAACGTAAAGTATGTACTTTTGTTTGCCTAGAAATGCAACAAGACAAAATATATTCAAAATCTAGTTCCCAGAAATGCAGTTTAAAAACCATTTTCAAGGAAGGTTTAATGACTCTAAGTTAAAGGTAATAACATATTTCCCTGACATTTTTATTCCATGTGAGAGTTCACAGCTTAATCGTTATTTTGACTAATTCATGTTTTTGGGGTGTCACAACATGTCATTTAACAATCTGAACTAAACTTGTCTTGTCATGCAATAAAAAAAATTTCCTTTTGACTTCCTGCTTTAATAATATAAAACATTTTACATCAGAAATTAAAAACATGCTCATCATATTCAAGCCACTGAGTTGCATTTTTGAAGAAATCAATAGAAAGGACAAAAGTGAGTGCCACATCTCTGGCCATTTCAACAGTGTTGTTAAAGCCAAAGATAGTGACTGCTGATGATTTGAGATCCAGAATTGTGCATCTCTGTATGTGTGTGCAGGCCGAGTGGCGTGAGGAGGTCAAGCAACACTTTGAGAAGATCAAGTCAGAGGGCACGTGTCTTCACCGTCTGGATGAAGAGCTGATCAACCGGCGACGAGAGGAACTCAGGTCAGCAACAGACACATGCACAAAACGCTGTCCTGCCAAAACCATTAATAGAGCCCAGCTAACTCAACTCAAAAACTCAACTCTGAATTTGGTTTGCTCTTTATTTTACAGTATGTGCACTTACCTGTACTTACAGTGTACTTCTCTAAGAAAGCACTGGGTTAGGATTAGCGATTGCTTTAGGGTTAGTTGCATGTAATCATGCATAATTTACTGTTATTACTGTAGTAAGTACATGGAACATGTAACAAGGACACTAAAATTAAAGTGTTGAAAATTAATGTATTGTAATTAATCACAGAAACCTTTTTTTTTTTACTGACACGTTCAGTCTCCTGTAGAACTCCACCAAAATAGCATATTTGATGAGGTTATACGTTGTGTATTTATTTACACAGCAACTGTGTTGTGAGAAAGAGAGAAGAAATAAAGCAGTGGACATTTGCAGTGTGTCCTTGTGTCCTTTAAAGGGTTGTTACTGAGCATGACATCTGACTCCTTTTAACAGGCATGCTCTTGACATCAGAGATCACTACGAGAGAAAGCTAGAGAGAGCCAACAATCTGTACATGGAGCTCAACGCCGTGATGCTGCAGCTGGAGCTCAAAGAGAAAGAGCTGCTCAGGTAAAACACACATTCAGTATATACTCCTATAACATACACATAAAACACTGGTTAAACCAAACAAGATATATCTAATAATAAAGATTTTATACTGTTTTTAATTAAATATTTTATTTTAGAGTACAACTATAAAAAAATTGAATATTGTCATCATTCACGCACACTCATGGTTTTCCAAACCTGTATGTGTCGGGAAAAATAGCAATGAGATATTTTAATTATTTATTAAGAAATTACTGTTTTCTGGGTCAGTGTCGGGCTGCATAGATAAAGTAGACGATGCTGACTCGCCATCTCCGTAATGCACCTTTCACATGGTCGGATTACATAAAGAGAGAGATTTTGTTTCGATTGAATTGCTTCGTTTTAAAGTAGACATTTCGAGCTTTATATATTTCTCATGTTTATGAGGCAAGTAGCCCACACACTGACTTTCCATTCATTTTTGTGACGTGCTCCACAGTTAACAGAGACCGAGACGGCAGAAAGCGCATCCTGTTTGTTTTCTTTATTTTACTAAAGCACAATGATTTGTCATTGTGAGTGCACACAAATAAAAGTAGACTTTACAGTTTCGCATGATGTATTACTCTTATCTGTATGAGCAAAAATTACAGATGATTAAGTTGATTCCACTGTTAGGGAAAAAAATATAAGTGATTGCGCTGGTGCCTCTGTGCATTAAGCTCACTTTAGCTTCCACTCTCCGCACAAACACTTCGATATGCACCTGACAGCGCACATTTATCTAGGTTAAATGTTTAAAACTAATAATGTGATATGCTTGAAGTGTGGTAAAAATCCGGTAAACTCACTGTCGGCCGCTGGGTCGTCACTTTAAAAAACTAACAAAAAATGCTCCAAACTTTTCTTCTAAATTACCTTAATAAAGAAATAAAAAAAAATATAACCACTTTGCCATTAAAAACAGAACTGAACTAATGGCTGCATCAGTAGGCTGTGTAAAGGGGAGGAGAAAAAAAAAAAAGTAGACATTTCGAGCTTTATATATTTCTCATGTTTATGAGGCAAGTAGCCCACACACTGACTTTCCATTCATTTTTGTGACGTGCTCCACAGTTAACAGAGACCGAGACGGCAGAAAGCGCATCCTGTTTGTTTTCTTTATTTTACTAAAGCACAATGATTTGTCATTGTGAGTGCACACAAATAAAAGTAGACTTTACAGTTTCGCATGATGTATTACTCTTATCTGTATGAGCAAAAATTACAGATGATTAAGTTGATTCCACTGTTAGGGAAAAAAATATAAGTGATTGCGCTGGTGCCTCTGTGCATTAAACTCACTTTAGCTTCCACTCTCCGCACAAACACTTGGATATGCACCTGACAGCGCACATTTATCTAGGTTAAATGTTTAAAACTAATAATGTGATATGCTTGAAGTGTGGTAAAAATCCGGTAAACTCACTGTCGGCCGCTGGGTCGTCACTTTAAAAAACTAACAAAAAATGCTCCAAACTTTTTTTCTAAATTACCTTAATAAAGAAATTTAAAAAAATATAACCACTTTGCCATTAAAAACAGAACTGAACTAATGGCTGCATCAGTAGGCTGTGTAAAGGGGAGGAGAAAAAAAAACAGTCATGGGCTCCAGTCGGACTCGGGCTGAGAATTGGGACAGCTGAGAAAAGCTGTCGGACAAGGGCCCTAGGTTCTAGTATCGATATTGCCACATACAGTGCGTACAGATGCTGCCTTTAAAAAGGTGCTTTTTCATGCTTTCTGTCAAAAACAGAGATATGCTTATTGGAAATTAGATACATTTGTTGTGTGTCGCTCAATATCCACTAGATGGCGCTTTGAAATAGTATTTTGTAGCTCAGCACACAGTTGCCAGGCCAGATCACACTGCTCTTGGCCACTTCAGAGAGAGAGAGAGAGAGCGAGAGAGAGAGAAATAAGACTGCAATTGTGAGAATATTCCACCTCAAAAAAAGAGATTGACTTATCACATTGAAAAGACTGGCCCCCCTTCATAAAAAACAGTGAAGAAACGTACTGTATTTACCGTAGCAATGATGTCTTGTGTATTATCGGAATAAACCGGCTATAAACAGTCATGAATCACCACAGAGAAAAAGAAATCGAGAAAGAGCTCTTAATCTGTCCTTTCCGTGTTCAGGCCAGGTGAGCTCTCCCATGTTTAGGCCCTATTTTGTGCCCTATTTATGGAAAGCGAGAGAGAGAGAAATACGACTGCAATTGTGAGAATATTCCACCTCAAAAAAAGAGATTGACTTATCACATTGAAAAGACTGGCCCCCCTTCATAAAAAACAGTGAAGAAACATACTGTATTTACCGTAGCAATGATGTCTTGTGTATTATCGGAATAAACCGGCTATAAACAGTCATGAATCACCACAGAGAAAAAGAAATCGAGAAAGAGCTCTTAATCTGTCCTTTCCGTGTTCAGGCCAGGCAAGCTCTCCCATGTTTAGGCCCTATTTTGTGCCCTATTTATGGAAAGGGCTCCTCACTTTGAGATTATTAAAGTTCAGCTTCTGATATCTTCATTTATAACACCATGAAGTGCTAATGCTGCTACTGTCCCGCCATGTGCAAACCGAGGGCCTACCTCACCTAGGGCCCGCAGGGTGAAAACTCGTCACCGGAGGAGCGGCAAGGGAAGCAGCGGGGATCTGTCAGGGCCTAAGCACCCTTCTGCCCCTGCTAGCCAAAAAAGAGAGCCTCCGCTGCCCAACACAACGACACCCGCGCCGCCCATCACTGAAACTGCTTCAGGAGCCGTGATGAGGGAGGGCCAGCTGGAGCCGCCCCCGCTGAAGCTGTCCTCATCCAGCCCAGATCTGCTCTGCTCCACCCGCCGCGCTGAAGACGGAGTCAGTGGAGCTGCCACGACCGAAGCCCTGGGCAGAGAGCCCGGCGGTGGAGCTGAAGCGGGGGCCGGTCTGGACGAGACTCTACCCAGAAGCGACACGGCGAGTGAAGACGCCGCTTCACTGCCCTTCTCCAGCAGCCCTGATTCACCCTGCTGTGGCCGAAGTGGAGCGGTGGGCCGAACTCATGTAGGAGAGGAGAGAGAAGAGGGAAGCGGGGCGGTGCGATTACCCAGAGGATCCAGCGGCAGTCATCTGACTCCATCAGCCATACTGTATCGAGCTGCGATCACACGCAAACAGGTGCGCATCTCTCTATTCCCGAGTTTTCATTTTCATCGTCAGGGTTTTCAGTATAGATTTCTTTGTATATATATGCATCCACACTGAACTGACTGATTATGTATTGCCTTATGTCAAACCATTAAAGCCTGGTTCAGACTACACATTTTTAGCCCGATCTGCTTTACATAGGGTGTCATGGGGATTCGTAAATGACAATGGCTGTCGGGACGCAAAATTCAATGGTTTCATCTCAATTCCACATCTGCGACGCTTCACGACATCACCACATCTAGCATGTTTTATTTTTTTGTCAGGTTTTCTTTGCTTTTTTGGGGCTTTTCTGACGACAAGACAGAGCAAAACACGCTGTTTGCTAGCCATTTTTTGTTTACGCTCAAGGCACCTTCTCTTAATTTACACTGCACGCGTCTGCTGCACGTTACGGCTCCGACGTGGCCACTCTAGTCAATGCTTGTGTTTACACCAGCGGAGCCGCGGCACTTCGCTAAAGATAGGCGCCTCGCATATTTTTGACGGTAAGAGTGTGCGCTCGAATGTGCTCTAGAACCGCTCTCGCGATACTTTGATGTCATACACTGATCAGTCTGTGCAGCGCTGCTTCAAGTTGAACACACCTATTGGGTTTGTGGTGGTGTTGTTGTTGTGCGCGCTAGGGAACGTAAATGCGCCATATGTCATCGCATCGCTATATCATTTATATCGAGATATGACTTGTCATGTAAAAATGTATACCGGTATTATCGTGGATGGTATGATATGGCACACCCCTAGTCTGACATGTTTCTTCTTCACAACACAACAAGATTTTAGGAGTCAAAATCGCATAATCTGACACGGTGACTGTCATAACCAACTAAAAATTGTGTAGTCTGAACCGCCCATAACCCACAATCAACCCGCAACAGTTTAAAAGTAGCCCAATACAGTGGGAAAACAGTGGCAACCCTGTATCTAAGAGTGTGACATGGCAATGTTAACTAGACCAGCCCATTGATAAACGAATCTAAAAAAGAGCAGACCCAACTTAAACTGTCGAGTCAGCTGATTTCCCGGATTATTTGACTTGAGTAAAACCTATCAGTTTACATGTTACCACATGACGCACATGTCACATGATCAAACATTTAGTAGTTTAAAGCAGTGGTTCTCAATTCCAGTCCTGGCGACCCCCCGCTCTGCATATTTTGCATATCTCTCTTATTTAATACACCTGATTCAGATAACTAGCTCGTTAGAAGAGAGCTCCGTGCATGAACTGTGTTCCGATTGGCATGCTCCCTACACAGTGTTCACTGCTCCCTACTCCCTGAGCACGGGAAATCCACTGAAGTTTACTTCCCTTCGGAACATTCATTCATGAAACTGTGCTATGCCACGGCCTGCAGCGTCTTCACACATAGACGAAACTTACTAGACAAATGTGAAATGTGACTTAATATAAATAATTGTAATTGTCTTTGCCCTCTGAATGGAACATATATGCTCCCTTCAAACTGGAATCATGGCAGAATATCATGTGATGTCCACTTCACAGGGCACTTGCGGTCGAATAGAACAAACCTCTGAAGTGATGAGAAACATGAGCAGAGCGGTGGTACGTGAAGACTGGAATTGAGAACCGCTGCTTTAAAGGAAGAGCCCATTATAGCTTACATGAGTGCATTTAGGACTTTCATTTAGAAATAATGCAGGTTTGTCGCAAATAAAAACAAACACAGCAAAACTGTAAATGGTAAAGATAGTTAAAATAGACAAATGAGAAATTTACGTGTGTTATTTTTGCAGTGTTGTTTTGGGCCTTAATCATTAAGCATGCTTGAACGAATTGTGTTGAATTCCACCAGCGACGTGGCGTTTCCTCAGAAGAAGAAGAGGGCGAGGTGGACAGTGAGGTGGACTTACCAAGGAGACGGTAAGAGTACAATTATTTATTCTTTCTGAAATAATTTCGGTGTGAACTAAAGTAGTTTGGAGTTGCTTTATTTATGTGAAGCAGCACTACTAAACACATAATAAAATAAGGTCTTGTTTTCACCCACTGGGTGAGCATTGCATGCCTGGTTGCTTATAAGAGTCGTAGCACACATGCTAAAGTGCTCAGTTATGGCATCTTGCTAGGTCAGTGTCTCCCAGCCCAGTTCCTGGATAACGTACTTGGATGACAGACTACTTGCACATTCGATGGACACTTTACTATCCCATGAAGCCAAGGGAACCACTTTATTTTACAGTCCCGTTCCACACATACATACTGTGTTCTTATTGTAGTATTGCAGTATTACGAGCAGGAACATCCCGTTCCTAAGTGCAACCCGGTATTTTTGACAGTCCTAATTTGAATATATCCTTGTTTAATGGGTTGCATGTTCTCTAATGTCCATTTTGCAGACGGCCGACCAGTATAACCAAGTGCCAATCAGTATCCACTTTCAGCTCCGAGAACCTGTCCGTGTCCGAGGGAGAGGAGGGCCACACCACTGACCACTCCCACAGCGGCACGCCAGACGTGGTCAGCACCAACACCGACGAGCGGCTGGATGATCGCAGCGATGACCTCATCTCCCAGGGGTCTGAGATCCCTGTTGATATCACAGACCCTACTCTGTCCGAACGAGAGGCCGCTGCCCTCGAACAGGAGAGGGCCAACTTTGACCTGGAACAAAATATCCTGGAGGTACCAGTATTGAGAGAATCCTTACAACACATATCGCCCTGAGAAAAACAAATTGTTGCAGGGTTTTACAGAGCTGGCTCCGGAGGTCCACTGTCCTGCAGAAGTTAGCTGGAGCAAACAAACCTGAACTAGGTCTTCAAGCGATTTGCAGGCAGACTCTGTAGGACCTCCAGGACCAGACTTAAAGAAGCCTGCCTTCAGTTTGAAGATTTTGTTAGCGACTGTGTTTGTTTAGACAATATATAATGTGTCCCAAGAGTTTGATCACGCTCTTTGTCCTGTTCCCAGACTCGCGCGTTGTGTGAGGACTCGGACTGTGACAGTGCTGAACTCGACCAATCAGGGAGCGGAGAGCCGAGTCGTCCCCCGAGCGCAGGAGGCTGGGGCCAGGGTCCTCAAAACTGAAACGCGCACACACACACACCAGCACACACTTTCACTTTTAGTTGCACCATAGCGAAACGAACACAGATTTTCGTGAAACACGTGCGCACACATCCGGTACACTACACAAAACGACTAGCCACCTTAAGAACAAATACTCGGTCACTGGTCATAACAACTTTGGGATCGTAAACTGCCTCGTGACCAAGACGTAGCCACGGAAAATATAGCAAGACAAGTTCAGCGACCTGCTGCTAGAGTTGAGGATTACAGGAACTACGCGAACAGATCAATGCAATTAAAAACTTCAGGGCATTCCCGATAAGCAGCAATGATGATATCGATAGGTTTGTGCTGGTGTAGTGCAGACAGACTTCCTGGTGGGCCAGAATCGTGTCCGTTCATGTGTCCACGGCTAGTAGTTAGCAGTCGATGTAAAGTCAGAGTCTAGATTGAATCTGTAGTGCTGGATGAAACTCCTGATCACAGGAATCTCCGTCCTCCAGCCTGGATAAAGTAGTTCTGCCAAAACTGCGCCCCAGTTATCTGTTCAGACGTGACGTAAATGAAGTGTGTTGCTCTCGGATTGGGACTGATTCACTACTATGTACAGATGCTTCCTTTCCAAAGCATTTACAAGGTGCATATACAAATGTGATTCTATTATGACTATAATGCCCTGAATTTCTGTAAATATATATTTAGTAGGCTAAATCTAAGAAAACAACTATTTGTTAACATAACGAAAACACAATAAAAACGGTCCAGTTTCTACTATTCTCCTGTGCTTGTGCCACGCTACCATGGCAGCTCAGATCGGTTTGGAGATCAGCAGGTGTGTAAATGTACAGTTATATATATATATATATATACAGTATATAGAGTCAGGTTGGCTTTGCTAGTGCAGGACTGTAAAACCCTAGGATGCAAGTATACACAACACACAGACTGAACGGCACATATAAATGTACAGAACATGATTTATGAAACGGAGATATCTGTTCCAACTGTCTGCTCTCCTCTTACCTCTCAGATTATCTTTCAGTACTTTTTCTTTCATAGGGACATGCAATATGTACATTTCAACCTAATCTGAATAAAGCACTTTTATTTTCTGCACTGTAAAAATAAAGTAAAACAAATTAATGACAATAATTTAATGTATATGAATTTTAGCTTGCCAGATGTAGGTCTGAGAAGGGTAAAGTCCCGAAGAACAAAATGCATGATATACATTTTTATGTATTTTAATTTTTAAATCGATTGTTTTTATACATCTTAAGAAATGTTTGCACCTTTTTTACCTTGAATGTGTAATAATGTTGTGTTGCTTGTAGGCACTTTACAGTAGGATGTTTATATACATGGACATGATCACTTATTCATGTTGCACTGAAAATGTATTTATTATAACGGTGATGGTTCAATAGTTGCAAATCTCCAGTTTCAAGAGTATGTATGTTAAGACAACCATTTAAAACCTTTTTGAAGATAATAACTTGAACCACTTTTTTTTTCTGATGATGTTAAAACTTTACTGGACCGAACAAGTCATGTTTTTTCTCGGACAACTGAACATGGTCCAAATGCATAAATATTGGCAGCTCTATTCTGACTGAAACAAAATCAAAGGTCCTAAAATTGGTTACATTTACATAGAAAGCAATAATCTGACTATGAATAAGATGGTATTTAAAAAATACATTTATGGTATATTTGGAAAAAGCATGAATTAATTGAGATGTATTTTAGTCACGTTATTAAGTCATGTAAACACCGTAATCCATCATCCTACAGCAAACTATTTGACGACACATTTTGTTTGTGAACTTGTAAAAAAAAAAATATATATATATATAATTATTAAATGTCTGCTAAACTATAAAAATAGATGTGAATATATTACTTTTCAATATTGTGTGGAATTCAGTACAAATCTGGTTCTATGAACAAGAATATGAATCAAACATCTTTCATAAACATCTTAATTGTAATATTGTCTTGTCGGGAGAAAAAAGAAAACTGAGAAACAGACTATTGCCCTCCATATAAATGTAGGTAATGCCAGACGTGAAGCCCCCTAGTATAAAGAACTACAAGAGTTGCTTTAACACAGAAGTGCACATTTCAACTCTGAAGGGCCGTTTCTAGGCATAGGCGAGCTAGGCGGGCGCCACCAGCTGAAGGGGCGCCAATGAGCGCACGTACTGGCACTTTTAGCAGGGTTGTGATAAAGAGTGGCACGGTCACCCTGAAATATGACTGCCGCCCCCACTGGATCCCCCAACATTACTGGGCTAGAGTACTGTCCATCTGACGATGCCTGTATGCCACTAGATCAGAGTGCTGTCAATTGCTGCCTGATTGTTGCATGCAAAGTTTGCATTTGGAGCGCTCAACAACGCCATTAGATCAGTGGGCTCTGTCAGTGCTTTGGCAAGGTAACACTTTTTTTTGCCATGCAATAAAGCTAAGTTCAAAGGCCAATTTAAAATATTGGTACAGTAAATAAAGTGCACAAAATCAGTATTTTGTTTAGGCAGTATTTGTGGCACATTTGTCCAAAAGGTGTGCGTTTTTTGCGCCAATGCATTGTTAAAGGATCAGCGTGTCATGTAATATTCCCAAATAAACTTTAACATCCAATTAAAAAATATTTGTATAGTAAAATTTGCTAATTTACGAGATCAATACATCCTTTATTAGACCGCTTTGTCGAGTTAAATGCATTCTTACGGAGGTGTCGAAATGCGGAATCAATTCATTCACTTCCAACAGCGCTTAATGCGAGCAGCGTCATACACAGAGGGAAGGGCGTCACGTTATTTAAAGGGGACGTTAATGCGTTAACGAATGATTAAGTAGCTGCATTGGTTACTTTAATGCCACTGATAAAGCTTTTAAATGTAGTTTGGGTTAACAAATGGGTTTTATAGGTTTGACTGAAATAATAATGCAATAACTGACACTTTAAATCAATGTGTCAAGAAACAACAACAAAAAAATTGAACAAAAAACAGATAAAGAAAAAAGTAGCCATTGATAATATCTAAACAATATGTAGTAGTATAGTATATAATATCCAAATCAAAATGTAATAAAATTAATGTATGTGTAAATTATGTGCAATGTCTTAGCCACTAGGGATTGTTACATAGGGCTTATACAGGCATCTAGTGGCAACACAATGATATTATTAAAGATACTAAATTGTGCAAAATGTTTATCTTAACAGTCAATTTACAAATAATGCATTCAGATTTGAGGAACTCAATGCACTGAATCTCCACAAATTAGTGTCGTTACTATGACAACCAATTTGAATTTGACAAGCAACTGGTGTCTGAAAAGAGTTATATATATATATAAATATTTTGTTTAGGGAGGGGGGCAATAGGAATTTCGCCTAGGGCGTCAAATTGGCTAGAAACTGCCCTGACTCTGAATGCCTTTAATGACAAATGTCTTCTCATTAGCTATTGTTCGATTTGCAGTATGACTTTTATGAGCCAGCTTAGTATGTAGAACCTGCCATTCATGACTAGCAGAATAAATAAAGCTCCTACCTTCACAAGTTTGGAAAATAATTTTCAGTCTGCTTTTAAGAACACACTAGCTACTGCCTCAGACATTTAGTTCAACGAACAATAGCAGTCATTTTATACAATACCAGTCAGTCTTCCTAGCAACTGGATTAACTCGGCCTTACTCCAGATGTTAGAATAATGTGGAAGGCAGAAGAAGAATTACTGCACTGTAGTCTTAACTAAACCGGGAGCAAAATCCATACAATATGAGCTCTCTGATAAGGACTGCAAATCACCAATCCTCTTGAGGGATCTTAAGGCCCTTAACAAAACCGCCTTAAAGGGTTAGTTCTCCTTAAATTTAAAATGTCATCATTTACCCTCATGTTGTTCCAAACCCGAAGGACAATATGAGGTAAGAAAATGATGACAGAATTTTGAGTCAGAATCACTTTAGGAGTCAGAATTCTCTGACAGAGAAGAGGCCCTGTCAAACCTTCTACCTCCTAAACTTTTAGACAATAAGGCCCAAGAAAGTATTTGAGCAGGAAGGCAAACAAGAATGCCCTCGGCCTTGCATGTGCCAGAGCATCTATCCATCAGTGGTGGACAGTAACGGAGTAGCTTTACTTCGTTACTGTACTTAAGTACATTTTTCAAGTATCGGTACTTTACTGGAGTCGTTTTATTTTGAGTAACTTTTACTTTTACTTCACTACATTCCAAAGTATAAGATCGTACTTTTTACTTCACTACATTTCATAAAACATATCGTTACTCCTTATAATATATCACGTGCTCTGAGCCGCAGAAGCGGCGTCTGATTCAAGAACGAACTGATTTTTTTCAATGAACCGTTTAAATAGGTTCGTAAATCTCACCAAACGATTCATTGACGAATCAGAATGAACCGAATGCAGCTGTTCTCGAGTCAACGACTCACTGATTCAGATGAACCGTTTAGTGCGAGTCTCCAGTGAACTGAATTCACAAGTAAGAACCGGGAGATCTTCCTTAAAATAACACAGACTAAATAAAATAATTCATGCGCGTTCATATTCCCCGCTGCTGTAACGTTAACGGTTTTATTAAAATGCTATGCATTTAGCACCGCGATCAAGTGAGCCGCCACCTGGATTCTGCTGCAGTCTGTGTGTGGTATTACGGTACAGATACACGAAGCGGCCAAAAAGCTGCCGAAGACCTATATTTCAGCGGTTATTAATTAAATGTGCCCCAAAACAGGGGGAAAAACTATTAACAAGCATATTAATATTGAACATAAAAAAATTTTTTTCTCACATTTCACTTGTCATAAACACCATACGTCTAAGACAACCGCACCGTAATCGAAGTGGATATTTTTACGCTTAAAGTGGCTTATGTACGGAGCCTCACGTACATGACATGCAGGAAAAAAAAATTGTATAATATAATTCGTTCTCTCGTTTTACTAAATCATGCACACAATTTACTAACTCGTTCCCTCCTTTTAAGTAAATTGAG
>NW_015506483.1:116580-118273 GCF_001515645.1 Sinocyclocheilus grahami | reverse complement strand
AACACGAACATTTCAATAAATTCTTTCAGAACGACCATCTCTCTAACTGTCAATTTTTACAAGGTTTTACTGTAGAATTTGAGAAAATGAATGGCAAACTCTGTCACAATGCATTTTAGCACCGACTATTTCTTGATATTTACACAGAAATGTTCATGTTAATTCTGAAGGAATTTGAATAATGCCTATTCATACTTCTTCAGAATGCCCAAGACTCTGTCTGTGTCAACTTTCACGAGATTCTACTGTAGAATTTTACAGAAAATGAAAGGGAAATTCTGTCACAATGCATTATAGCACTGATCAATTCCTGCTTTTTCTCCAGGCATTAAGAGAAAATTCCTTAAGAGGTCGCATGAAAATTTCAATTCATTCTTCTTCAGGACATCCATGACTGTCTTTAATTTTCTCCAAATCTTGAAAGTAAATCTCAATGAAGGTTGACACAGACAAAGTCTTTCACAATATATTATGTCACTGGTGTGCGTTTACCTTCTTACGTGTGACGTTACCAGCTGCTGTCCATGAGGGTGGTGCTGAATTGGTTGATATCGATGGATTATTCACGCTATGCAGGGGCTGCTTCAGTGCGCTATGTGAGAAAGCTGTGTTCTTTATAAAAGAAGTGTTGATTTTAAATAGACACAAAACTCTTTCCTGTTAGAATGCAACAAACTTGCGTGAAACTTTTACCTTCACTTTGCAACATACATCATGTCAGGGAACAAAACCAAGAAGGATATATGCCCAGAGCACCTCCCAGTGGTCACCACCTAAAACACAAAGAAAAAACCTACACTGCTTAATAATTTAACAGCATTTAACAAAAGAAAGAAAGAAAACTACTATGGCGGAGAAAAAGAGAGAAAGAGGAGAGGCGCCAGCAGCTGTATAGCTCCATCTAGTTTGTCTGACCAACAAGATCTAAAAGCTGCTGTAGCAAGTGATTTTTTTTTAAAGAATTGCAGCTTCTTACATAGTAGCTATAGGAGACTAAAGTTTTAGTGCACATAATGGCTCCACAGACGACGCCATCTTTGATTTAGCTCAACCATTCCCTGTATCTGTAACGGAAGAGGTCTGACACAACAGGTTAGTATATATAAAACAGGTTTATTGGGTCACAGAGAGTACTGGGGTAGGGTTCAGAGGATGTGATGGTGAGGGAATAGTTCGAAGGATATGATGAGCGGGGTAATCCGGGTCTTTGGCTGTACAGGAGCTGGAATGCAGGCAGGAGGAGCACACACCTCAGCAATCCGGGAACTAGGAGGAACAGGAGACACTTGGAGACTAGGAGACACTAGGAGGAACACAGGAGGTGAGTAATGCAGGAAGTATTCCAATGGCAGTAGCAGCAAAGCCATTGAGTCCTCTACGTGTATACGAGACCGGACAGTGGGCGCGTTTCCATTACCCTTCAAACTGCGCAAATTGAAATTGCGAATTGAAAATACGCCTAATGGAAACGCGTCAATTTCGCAAAAACTCCCATATATCGCTAAAAAGTTTTTAAACTCGCATGAGGTGGTTTTTCAGGCAATGCGAAAAAGGATTGATAAGCAAAACTGCAATGGAAACGGCTTTTTCGCATTCACGGGTTACATGGCGTATGTAAAAAGTCATATGATCATTCTTCAGTGTATTTTAACCTCCAAGAAACACTTCATAAGTGGCCGCGCTCCAGTATAAG
>NW_015506483.1:115440-116127 GCF_001515645.1 Sinocyclocheilus grahami | reverse complement strand
TGTGATGATTGGGAGGTGACTGAGTCTGGCCGATCTGTGACAGTATCGCTGCCATAGTTTGACCTTCAGCCCCGAAGTTCAGCTGCTGGCGGCTCTCCTCTTTCTCTCTTTTTTCTCTGCCATATAGCTGTTGATGAAGGCATACTGCCAGTTAGTGATATGCATGATTAGTTTGTGCATGAGGTTGCGAGTTTCAAAATGTCAAAACTGGTTGGATTTAGTTTGCAATTTGGTTTATTTTTTATAAGATCGCATGATTCCTGATAAATGCCATTTCAACTATTTCTGAAGTGCTTTTTTTTGGAAAGCAATCTTACCATAATGTTTTTCTGTTGGACTTGTGTAGGCTTATGTTTTTTGTTGTTTTTCTTTTGTTAAAAGCTGTTAAATTATTAAGCAGTGACTCGTGTAGGTTTTTTCTTTGTGTTTTAGGTGGTGACCACTGGGAGGTGCTCTGGGCATATATTTTTCTTTCCTGATTTTGTTCCCTGACATGATGTATGTTGCAAAGCGAAAGTAAAATATTCACGCAAGTTTGTAGCTTTCTAACATGAAGGAGTTTTGTGCCTTTATTTAAAATCAACACTTCTTTTATAAAGATCTTTCTCACATAACGCACTGAAGCAGCCCCTGCATAGAGTAAATAATCCATTCTCGATCCATCGATATCAACCAATTCAGCACCAC
>NW_015506483.1:111580-115430 GCF_001515645.1 Sinocyclocheilus grahami | reverse complement strand
TCAACCAATTCAGCACCACCCTCATGGACAGCACCTGGTAACGTCATATGTAAGAAGCAGTGGCATACGGGACACCCCCGCAGCCCCCGCGGTGCGTGGGGGCCTTGGCCTTTTGGGGGGCCCCAATCGCAGGACATTCTAAAAGGCAGTGCATCGAGACGTGAGCGCAAAGGTAGTGCTGTGGAGCGGACTTATGTTCTAAAACAACAACCGGGGGAAAAAAATTTTTTCTCTCACATTTCACTTGTCATAAACACCATACGTCTAAGACAACCGCACCGTAATCGAAGTGGATATTTTTACGCTTAAAGTGGCTTATGTACGGAGCCTCACGTACATGACATGCAGGAAAAAAAAAATTGTATAATATAATTCGTTCTCTCGTTTTACTAAATCGTGCACACAATTTACTAACTCGTTCCCTCCTTTTAAGTAAATTGAGCGCACGATATAGTAATTTGTTCGTTGATTTTATTCAACTAAATCCTGGCCACGATTTAGTAATATCGTGCGCACAATTTAGTAAAACGAGAAAACGAATTCGTGCTCACGAATCAAGATAATTTTTTTTCCTGCATGTCACGTGCGGGGCTCGATCCGTAGGGCTTAAAAACGAAAAAAAAAAACATTGGTTCACTCTGAGCAGAATCGGTATTTTACTGTTTCTGTTACTGTTTCTCTGTATTATTACCTTTCTGAAACAGGTTTGAGTAGAAAAAATGGTTAGCATTATTTTTTTAACTTTGTCTTTGCTAATAATAATAATAATAATAAAGTACAGCGTTTCTTTCGGCTACTCAAAAAAACACACAAAGAGAGTCTTGATCTCGTAGCCTAAATTGCCTTAGTCATAGCCAGCATCATCTTTTCTAGATTTTGTCCAAATGTTTTAAACAAAAAAAACTGTCAACACTTTAAAGACATTAAAGTATTTTTTCAAGATATTTAAAATGTTTACTGCATGGTTAAACAAACGCTACTTGAAAATTACGTTTTGAGAGGAAAAAACATAGGCCTACGTCACATTTTATTATTACATTCAGAAATAATGTAGGCTAAAATACCTGTAAATAAAAATGTTTACAAACATTATAAACACATGATATTTTATTCCCTTCCCTCTACAACAAATCCTCTAAATTTAACAGTAGCCTATTTAGGCTGTATAAACGTCAAGCCAAAAACTAATTAATTTAAATGGAAACTAGCCTACTTCTGTCAGACTCGGTTCCATGTTTTGTGTGTGTCTTGCTCCCCATGTGCCTTCCCATGCCCTTATTTGGTTAGTTTCCTGTTCCTGGTCCTGTCCTGATTAGTTTAGTTCATTTGTCCCAGGTGTTTCCCTTGATGTTTCATTGCTCCCAGGTGTGTCTCGTCATCCCCTCCTCCTGTGTGTATAAATAGTGTTCCCTGTGTGTGCTCCAGCATCTACGTCTACGTCGTGAGTGTTCCGTGTGTCTTTGTGTGAGTTAAACCCAGTTGGATTAATGTACTCCTCGTCTCTCTGTTCCTTGCTCCTCAGTCCACTCAGCAGTGCACCCGTGACAACCTCTCTCGTTCGGCACAAATCCAAATGTTTCCATATATACCATATTGGCCCGAATATAAGACGACCCTGATTATAAGACGACCCCCCTTTTTCTAGATGTACCTTTTGGAAAAAGGCTTTTTAAAAACCAAATCTTGTTTTTTCTCAGTAAAACACATTTTGTCTTCAATTATTTTCATATTGCATATTTTTCCTATTTTAAGTTTAAAAACTGGTAAAATGAACCAACAATCACATAAAAAAAATAAACATTTTGATATACCATTAAACAACAGAAACAGGTAGCCCATCTGAATTAGGACATTTAGGCTATCCATCTAATAGTAGCCCACCAACATCTTATTAACAGTAGAAGTAAAATCTTACTGTAGTCTTCAGATCTGGGTACTGTCTTACGTTTTAAAATCACAAAGGGAGTTTGGTCGTGATCTTTACAACACGCATTACATTACGTATTTCATGGCACACTGGTTTTATGAGTATTTGGCGCCACCTATTGTTGTGTGTGTATTATTGACATGTCAAAGTCTAGACCCTGAATATAAGACGACCACGTTTTTTCAGATGTATTTCCATGAAAAAACTTTCTTATATTCGGGTCAATACGGTATATGTCGCATACTTGGATGCTAAAATAATATTTATAATATTTAATATATAACAGCACAGTGAGGCTCTGGTCACGCTGAACGCAACAACGGACTATTTCAATTGAGCATTGTAACAACTTTTATATGTTGCTTTATATGCATTTAATTTTGATAATGAACAGGCTGAGATGTTAAGGTAACAAAAATGCTGTGTGTGCCAGCGCGATCACTGCATTGTTTTCCCAACTGTTAATCGTAATTTAGTCATCCAAGCAAGACATCATTCATTACTGTAAAGCCTAGGCAAAAAAAAGTATGAAAAGAATAGAAAACTGTAGGCTAAAGCTTTTGCAAAATAGAGAAAACCGCCTCGTTTTCCTTTAGGCCTACGTGAACTTTGGATCGCGTCACAATGAATAGAAACTCAGCACAATTTTTTTTCCTTTCGTTTTGTTAATCTGTTAATGATTTAAGTGAAATATATTTATATGTTTTTGTGCCGTGCTCCGCTGCTGCGCTTCTCTGACAGTGACCTGTTTCAATGGCAAACACTTTAGCAGTTCACTGACGACTTCTCACCAGATTTTGTCATGCAATTAATCGTTCATTCTCGAAATTAAAAGTGATCTAGACATTTCTCCGGAGCACAATGTTACAAGAAAGAAGACTCTTCTAAGTATTGAGAATGCCCGCGCTCGCAACATCACTGCGGTCAAAAATGACTGTATAAAGTATATTATATATTATTATGTAAAGTATAATATTATACACTATAATATAATTATAGTTATTATATCCGAGTTGTCTGGAACGCAGGTTAACATTTCAATAAACGAGCATGTAGTACAATTACGAGTCATTCTATGAGGTGACATTTCAGCACTTGACAAACAGACAGCGACTCCTAAGTAGCACTTAAAGCACGGCTACGTGCGATTGCGTTAAGTGCATTTTTGGGAAACGCACGTGAAACAATAACGAACGATCGTAAATTGACTCGTAGAAAACACTCTTAACCCTCTGGTCCTCTTCGTTTAGGAGTCACACTTGCCTCCTTCGCGGTCAAAAGTGACCGAAGCCTTGAAATGTAACTTCTTTCATTTTTTCAGGAAAATCAATGTAATATATTTTTGTTCAATAATATTTTTTGATTATTATTTATGATTTTGAGGGAATTTTATGATACTATGCAACTAACAACAGCGAAAACAATCAGTATCAAACAGTAGATGTAAAAAAGAGGAATACAAATGTAATAATTATAAACAATTTTAACTATATATTTACAAACTAATTATTTTATGCATTGTTGCACATGCAACAGATATCAGGAACATCTGTTAGGCTAAAATACGGTAAGATCAAACACAATAATTATCAAACAGTAAATTAAAGAAAAAGAGGAATAAAAATCTAAATAACCGTAAATAAATAGAATTATAACTATTTACATACAAACAGTAATTATTTTACACATTGCTGCAAATGCAACAGACAATGTTACAGTGTCTCTTGCACACTGGAAGTTTGCACTTTATACAAAAGCTGCTGGTTTTCACATGCTTTAACCAGCACATTTGGCACCTTTTTCTTTTCTGTGAGAGACTGGTCATAGAGGGATGAGCCGTGGAGGGACCAGCCGCAGAGGCACGAGCCGTGGAGGGACCAGCCGCTGAGGCAAGAGCCGCGGAGGGGCCAGCCGCGGAGACCA
>NW_015506483.1:88130-111512 GCF_001515645.1 Sinocyclocheilus grahami | reverse complement strand
GAGGCACGAGCCGTGGAGGGACCAGCCGCTGAGACCAAGCCGTGGAGGGACCAGCCGCTGAGGCACGAGCCGTGGAGGGACCAGCCGCTGAGGCACGAGCCGTGGAGGGACCAGCCGCTGAGACCAAGCCGTGGAGGGACCAGCCGCTGAGGCACGAGCCGTGGAGGCACCAGCTCTGCAGTCAACAGCCGTGGAGGAACCACCTTCCTCATCCATGGAATCCTGCACTTTTTTTAGGAAGCTCACAGAGGCTGGTGTGCGAGGAATGCTTTGCCTTCTTTTCACACCAGCGCTTTCCCCAGCTCCTCCAGAAAATTCCTCCTCCTGGAACTTTTCCCCTGTCTCCAGGTGGGATTGATTTCCCTCCACAGCACAAATGAATTGTAGGCTGAAACATCAATTGTATTGAAGAAGAGAGCCATGGGCAGCGAGCTGTCTTCCATCCACATGTGTATGTCGCAACGATCTGGAATATTACACACACACACACACACACACACACACACACACATGCACAACATTTTAGTAAATGTTCGAAAATGCGCAGGCGATTTATGGATTTATGGAAAATAAAACGTAATAAATTTAACTTAAAACTTATAACTTAATTTAAAAACTTAAAAATAAAACTTATTTACAACTATTACACTTAATAACGTAGATGAAATATAGCACAAATCTGCCATACATTTATAATGAGAACTTTATAGAAATCTATAGTAAATTCTGTCGTTGCCCATCTTTCAGCGCGCTGTCATGAAAACGCATCACGGCGGGAGCTTGCTCTCTCTCTCTCTTTCTCTGTCTAGCGCATAACTTAGCATCCTATTGTGCAGATACAAGTTGTAATGTTACGTCTGCTATGTATCTAAGTTATCTGATTTATCAGAGGATGTGTCATAGAATGAGCTTCAGTTTATTGGCATAAAGTCACTCTTCACCTCAGGCAGCTATTCTTTTTTTAGATGCTTCTTTATTAATAATATTGCTTCATCGTAATCATAATCTAACATGTCCTAATCATGTGGTCATGTTTTCATAGACAAGTTTTCATGTCATATTTTTATTTTTAACATTCATTTTCATAACAATCTTCAGATTTTTTCATTATATCCATTACGGCCATGCCCCGCCCCCAATTACTCGATTAATCGTTTTTGAAACCTATCGATGATCGAAATGAGAAATTTCCCAAAATGCCCATCCCTAGTGTGTGTAAGAGAGAGAGAATGAGAATCTCTTTTGGATTTTATTTCAACAAAAGCTGTCTAAAGTAACAAAATTGGTTGACATATTCAATTACCTTGTTTTGTCTGAGGGTGTGGATGGCGAGGAACTTAGAAATTATAAAAGTACCAAAGCATACAGTTATCTACACAGTAACAAAATTGGACGAATTCTTTGCCGTAAACATCTGCAGTTCACATTACTGAAAGCGGAGGTAGAGCTGAGTCAGGCTATAAATAAACCAAATCACATCGTGTGGGACTTTTTGAATTAAAAAACAGTCTTTTGGAAAAATGCTACAATGCCGTGTGTCAGTGCAAGCAGATGACAGCTTAGAACTCCTCCAGCCACATGGAGAGACTTTGACTTGCAGTAAATGTAAAGCATTTTACAGCAAACACATAGAACTGAACAGTGACCAGGCAGCTGAATTGGAGATTCAAACACAGAATCAGAGTTTGTCAGAGGTTTGGCATAGTGCAAGACAGCTAAGGATCACTGCTAGTTCAGCTAAAGGTGTACCAGTACGAGCAACAACAAATCCTGATAAATTCATGAGAGAGCATCTCTTTCCTACCTTTCGGGGTAATGCGGCTACAAAGTATGGAAGTGAGAAAGAGGCAACAGCTCGAAGCCTTCTTGTAGAAAAAGGTCTACAGGTCTCCTACAGACAGATACAATTAGGCATGTTTTGTACTGGGCTGAGAATGGCAACACTACTTGTCTGGTCTCCAAAGGAACACATTCTGATAAATGTACCATACGATGCAGAGTATTTAACAGACCAGGTTACTCGTCTTAGAGGCTTTTACTTCTCAGTGATGCTTCCTAGAGTAGTAGATGAATTCATTGCTGGACGATTCAAACTGAATGACAAATACTTGCATGTAGTCAACTGGTAAACAAAGATTAAGAGTTTGAAAAACAGTGTACAGATGCTGACATGAAGTTTTTATTGTGTCAAGGCAAGTTTTCTAAATTTTGAATGTATTTGATATTTCCTTGTTTACAGGATTTGCGCTTTTTTTTAATTAGATTAAAGTGTTTATATGTACATAGTACAAGGAAATAGAAAACATAGTGAGATGGATTTTTTTAGAATTACAAATGTCAGGTATTGTTATTAAACATATATACATATGTACATGACTAATGCAGCAGTCTGAGCATTAAATGAAAAGTTCATCCAAAAATGAAAATTGTCAATATTTACCCTCATGTCAGTCCAAACCTGTATTTTTTCTTCTATTGAACACAAAAGATTATTTGTTTTGGAGAATGTTGGTACAATGGTTACAGTTGACAGTAACCATTGACTTCATAGTGGAGAAAAAAGAAAAGACTATGGAATCATTGGTTACCAATGCTCAACTGTCTGGTTACCAACATTCTCCAAAATAAATCATCTTTTGTGTTCAATAGAAGAAGAAAAAACCTCATACAGGTTTGGACCAACATGAGGGTGAGTAACTGAAGACAACATTTCATTTTTAAAATAACAATTATCAGCTTTACGGATCAGATCACCACGCAAATTCACTAAAGCTGCACATATACGCAGAATTTAATCTATCTTTGGCATACGGGTGATAGGCAAGGTTTGTGATAACACCTTGTATACTTTCAGTCTCCTAATTACACGTTCAACATGTATCCTTACATTTGCAATCCTGCGGCTACATGTGACTTTTTCTTCTGTCAGCTGCGTTTTGTTGGCGAAGTGAGGAATTATCATATTGACTTGTCTTTCAAACAACAAGTCTCTAATCAAAAAACCCCTGTCCACCATCACTTCATCTCCTGGATGGAGATATTCAAGAATGCCAGAATCACATGTGATAAATTTGTCACTACAGCGTCCCCCATATGCTGCAGATATAAACATTACTAGACCACATGGTGCAATAGCCACTAAATACTTGATAGTGTTGCAAGCATAGTAGTGGCTGTACGATTCAGACCTTGAGTCTAGGTTCCCTGGTCTTTGGACTTCACTTTCACTGCAGTCTAAGATACAGGTAACATTGGGATAATGTTGCATGTATGCCTCTGGTGTTGTGGCCTTGATTGTTTCTTTGGGGAGCCATGGTATCAGACCCTTAAAGACTACAGTCATGGTGTCAATCCAAAAAGAAATGTAAAAAATAGGACTTTCTATTTGCTTTTAAACTGTCAACGCTTTTCACAAAGCTGTTTTTCCATTTTTTTCAAGTTCTACATTTTCTCCTTAGCTCCATGTTGCAGTAGGTTTTGGGAGTTCATTTTTAGTCCATCTCCTATCCTGAAAGTGTGTCTTGCAGAGACTGACAAAAATAGAATTTCTTAATTTTTTAATTCATACAAAGTGGTTAAATGTTGTAATAACATGGTAAAAGCTGATAACAAAAAATTTGCACATTCACTCAAGAGAGACGTTACTCATTAATAAATAAACTCAAGTCAAAATCATTTTGTAAATGACTTTTTATTGTAAATCCCATTTTTTCATCTTTGAGCTAGGAATGCAGATCAAACATGCAGCTGCTCAAAACGTCAGTATTTGAAAATATTTCATGAACATTTTAAACCTTGTACATGTGCAAGTCTGCAAAAAAATATTAAGAAAAGAAATGTAAAAAATAGGACTTTCTATTTGCTTTTAAACTGTCAACGCTTTTCACTAAGCTGTTTTTCCATTTTTTCAAGTTCTACATTTTATCCTTCACACCTAATTCTTCACATTAATTATTCATTATCTTGCGGTTAACTTTTGTCTTTTCTTCTTCACCTGTTTTTTTTGCATTTTGCTGACCAATGGTCATGTCTTAACTTAGCAATTTCTGTATTGCATTAGTTTTGAATGTTTCTCATGGAGATGTAATCATTTTTTGACTTGTCAGTCCGAGTTAAATCTGTGCGAAAATTATGGGGTTAAAGCAAAATAAATCTTTTGACTGAACATTTCCTCAACTTCCTCTTTTGACTGAATGTTTCCTCAGCCAAATCCCATTCCACAGCCATACCCGTCACACACCCAGTTTAAGAGCAGTGTTTGTCTTCTTGTAATTAGGAGCGCTTGTCCTCCTAATTTAAAAAATGTAGGAGCACCTTCTGATCAATGATCAAAAATTCTGATCAAGAATTAGCCTTCATAATACGAGCTGACATTTGACTCAAAGTGATTTCAGGAGCATTTTCTTTTTACCTTTGTAAATGCATTTTTCTAATTTTATTAAATGCATGCAGTGTTTCCTCTAGGATTTTTCCAGCTGTGGTGGCAGGACTATTTCTCATGAACCACGCGTTTGCGTTTTCATGTGGACGGAGATTATTTTAAAAACAGAAGAAGGAAAAACTCAGTTTATAAAAAATACACGTGTACGTGTGAACATGGCCTTAAAAAAGACAAGTAAATAGTAAATAATAAAATAAGAAAAAATAAATTAATGACAATCAATAGCACAAACAAAAACAATAACAAGAAATGTTTTCAGTTAGGTCTAACTATAATCTATACTCAACTGTAAAATAACACCGGATAGTCTTCACTGTATAATGAAAGGCAGGAGCAGGTTTATTTAGGCTGCTGTCTCTGATCAAAAATTAGCCTTCATAATACGAGCTGACATCTGACTCCTTAAATGTGGCAAAGTATTTTCTTTTTACATTTTCAATGGCATCATTTTCATCTGTCAAATTTAAAAATGTATGTTTATAAGCTTTTTAAAATTTCTATTTAAAACAATATAATAAGTAGAATAAGACAAATAAGTTACCAATCATATGAAATTAGTATTAATAAATGAATGTGTACTACAGAGGTGACACAGAAGAACACAAAAGTGGCTTGTAGGTACGTTTTCAGATGTTTAATGAGGCTCAGAGGTGGCTTGAGTGCAATTAAATTCATACATTCATGTGGAGATTAATGTTTTAAATATAAAATTTTGAATACAGAAATATTCAATTATACGCTAAAAATGAAACTAAATCCACCAGCAGGTGGCGGTAAGTCACTGATTTTATCACTGAATCATTCATTCAATTGATTCGTTTGAACAGCTAAGTCATTCAGGAATTATATCTTTATGTGTGGGTAATCATGAATCACTGACTCACTAGATTCGTTCAAAAACGCACTTTCATTCATGAATGAAACTCGACTGTTTGCTTTTAGAGATGCGCAGCGGCTCAGCTGTTACTATATTTGGAACTATTTTCGTTGATGCAATATATACAATAAGACAATAAGAATGTTTGCGGGAGCGTGACACACACGTTGCGGGAGTGGGCGGTAATGGTCAGAAATTCAGGGGGAGCGGGTTTAAGAAAACTGTCCCACTCATGTCATTAGGCTGCGCGTCAACACATGCGGGGGGTTTTTTCGCACGCTCTTCAGCTGTTACTATATTTGGAACTATTTTCGTTGATGCAATATATACAATAAGACAATAAGAATGTTTGCGGGAGCGTGACACACACGTTGCGGGAGTGGGCGGTAATGGTCAGAAATTCAGGGGGAGCAGGCTTAAGAAAACTGTCCCGCTCAGGTCTTTAGGCTGCGCGTCAACACGCACGTTTTTTTTTCCACGCTCCCCCATCTCCACCCCAATCATTAGTGCCGCTTGTTCGGTCTTTGACAGAACATATAGGACAATTTTTTAAATAGCACCATAAACAACATTTATTTCAAATTTAATTCAAGCACTTTCAAGGACCTATGTTTGTTTTCAAGTACTTTCCAGGCCTTGAATCCATATGTCTGAAATTCAAGCCCTTTCAAGAAGCGTGGGAACCCTGTCTGGAGGAATTTTAATAATTCCTGGAGAAAAAGCAGGAATTGATCAGTGCTATAATGCATTGTGACAGAATTTCCCTTTCATTTTCTGTAAAATTCTACAGTAAAAACCCAGTGAAAGTTGACACAGACAGAGTCTTGGGCAATCTGAAGAAGTATTAATAGAAATGTTCATGTTAACTCTGATTATTTCCTACTTTTTTCTACATGCATTATTCAAATTCCTTCAGTGTTATAATGTATTTTAACAGATTTTATTTTTGTGGAAAACTCCACAGGATAATATTCGAACATAATATAACTGTATATTTTATAATGTTCAATATTAATATGCTTGTTAATAGTTTTTTCCCCCTGTTTTGGGGCACATTTAATTAATAACCGCTGAAATATAGGTCTTCGGCAGCTTTTTGGCCGCTTCGTGTATCTGTACCGTAATACCACACACAGACTGCAGCAGAATCCAGGTGGCGGCTCACTTGATCGCGGTCATTTAGCCCTATGTGACGTCTGAAAATCATGAAAATATAATTATATTTTCCTTAAAATGTTCTTCCTGACTTCAGGCCTTATTCTCATGTCATATACGTATAACTGTGATGTTCTGCAAAACAACAAGCTTTAAAACACCTTTTTCTTACTGGTGAAAATCAGATGGTCAGATCTGTTTTCTCTCAGGTACATCGCAGTGAACATTACTACATCACTCTCGTCAACGTAGACCATATCAACAACAAAAATATATCTCGACTCCATATAGTGGTTATTTTGGGAAAATCCCAGGTATTTTGAGCAGTAGGATTATAAAAAATATGTGCTTATATAAATTAAGTAGCCTATATAAAATTGCTAAATAAATCTATCAGTACTTTTTTAAGTACATAAAAAAATCGAGTACTTTTGTACTTTCACTCGAGTAAAGTTGAAAACTGAGTACTTTTACTGGAGTAATATTTTATTATACGTATCTGTACTTTTACTCAAGTACTTGATTTGTGTACTTCGTCCACCACTGCTATCCATAGAGGCGCTGGAGACAACAGAGATGCAACCTCCATTCTCTGGGCCTTAACCCATGCCTCGAGAGAAGATCTGCTCCCAGGTTTGACTGACTTGGGATGTGCATCACATTCAGTGACAGAAACTTGCTCTGTGTCCAAAGAAGAATGCATCACACTAACCTTAATATAGGGTGTCCCCCTACCAATTTATAGAGGAAACCACAAACATGTCCTGACAACCACGTGGGAGGTCTGAATATCTAGAAAAACCATCATATCCAGGAAATGTGTGTGCCATGTGAGATGATTGCACCTCTTGACTCCATATGCTGAGTGACCTAACAAGTGATCTATCATAACCATCCTGCAACAGCAGACTCTACCCTGAGTAACACCGGGATTTAGAAAGAGAGCATGTTTTTAAAGGAATAAAGGTCTGATAGCATCTGCCCATAATCCTTAGGTGTCTGGTGAGGATACTAGCAAGGATGAGCTCTCTGATTGTTGACCCACCACTGAAACAGTCTCATGTGAAGAAGGCCCAGTGGGAACACCAGTAAGGCTGCAGCCATGACTTATTTAGTGATTGGTACTCACTTCTCCAATGATGTTGTGATTTTTGGATCACCTGTCATTTAAGGTGCGGTTATGAGTACAGCAGATGACCTCTCTCCTCTCTTAAGTTTGGGGCTCTAATAAAATCTATTTTATTAACAAAAGAACTACAATGAAATGAATACAATAAATGAAAATGGAATGAAGTGAATAAGATGCATAAAATGCAAGTGATTAAGTTGGGTGTTGCTATAGTTTTCTTATGGGAAGATAAACTATTGCTTCTCGGAAACTAATAAGGTGAAGAACCTTATTATGCATCAAATAAACAAATGATTATTTGATCTTAACTGAAATATTAACAGTATATGCTTTTCTAAGGTCTCTGGAAGAGGTTTGGATGAGTGATATTTACGTTGTCTGTGGTTGAGTGAGCAGTCCGGTGGCGGTGACGTCTTATACATCTTCTACCTTTCAGGGCCAGAGACTCTGTTTTGTCTCTCTAGGATGGAGACTTAGGGTGTGCTGCATCTGTTGTTGTCTCACTGGACGAAGACTTTAAACTTTCGGTATTTGTTAATGTCTCTTTCCTCACAGGCTTGAGGCTCAGAACGTATTAGCGTATAGGAAAGAATTGATGTTGTAAGAGAAATGCAAACTTTGGGTAATGTGGAATTTACATGATATAATATTTTAAAGGCAGGAATAGAATTTGATAGAATAATTACAGCTTTAATGAAGTTCCTGAGAAATAGCGGTCTAAAGAACAGACTATAAAAATCTTCCAAAAGGTTCCATCTTCGTCACACTTCAGACAGCACCTCTCCAGTTGGTTTGCAACCCGCTAATAAATCCACAGAAGAAGAAGAAGAATCGATTCCGTTCACTGTGTGACTTGTACACGTACTACGTTTGAATTTTTGTAGCGAAATTAAAATCGCAAAATGAACCAATCTTCAGTTACATCAGGGTAAGTTTTCAGTGTTTGATTTGGCGAAACTATTCGTCATTTTCTGATGGGAATTAATTACAATTTTCTGTCCATGGTGTGTGAATTAGTGATGCAAAGTCCGATTCATTTCTGCGAAGCGGTTCTTTTCGGACAGATCGGCTCATTGAACCGGTTCAAAAAGCCAATTCATCGGTTCCTGATGTAACATGCAGCAGCCGTGAAAATATAATATTTTTTCTTCTTGTAAGCGCCGCTGGCAAAGAATCCGCAGGATTAATAAACTCTGCTCGCCTGCCGCTTCTCCTGTTGAAAATGAACTGAATAATGAACTATCGGTGCAGTAGCTACAGAAGGGATGAAAGGGCCGTTTCAGCACCGCCCACACATTCAAAACAAATATTAAAGCATAATCTCATTTTTTACCCATGAACAAAAATACGAAAAATCCAGCTAAATTTTCTCGAAAATCAAACCTAAGATTCCTAGAAGTTTCGCACCTACAGCACACATTACAGACATTGATGCACACACGCGGATATGTTCTACACATCTACAGTATAAAGAATTAATAAACCAGTCTTATAAACTCCTTGATTTCGCTTAATGCAACGTTATATGCATGCACAATAAACTATTGTAAAATGTATTTACATCACTGGACAGAAAGGTTTTTGCAGGTTTGAATCAAATGTAAATTAATAACAGTCATAAGCATACTGGACGTACGCGCCTCAGGCTTGCACAGTATCGTCAACTCACTCATCAGACTCTTCGGTAATCCTCGGCAAGCTTCGCCACGGCTCATTCGGTTCTGGTTGAGTCCTCGGTAATCCTCGGCAAACTTCGCCAGTTGTTTTTTTTTTTAGTTGGACGTGCTACTTCGGCTGTGCGTCCTGCATCATTAATTACATTTTTAACAATATTTCAACTGTAATTTATGAGATTTGTTGTATTTTGAATCCAATTTTTCATTGAAAAATTTTTCTTGTAAAAGTTGATCATACTGATTTCAAAGTTAAGGATTCATTAGTTTGAATATACATTGAACCAAAAACCATCATAACATCTTAGTTGATAATTCAGTATACTTTATTTTTGACAAAACATCCCATGTTTCGGAGGCGACTGCACATTTTCGGTAGTGACAGTAGTGCTTTGGTAGCGACCACATAACATTACAGAATTTTAACTTGCATACTAAAACATGCTAAAAAATTTTTTTTGCATATCTGTACTAAAATTTTGTTTATTTCCCCCAAATATGAGGATTATGTTTTCCCTTTTGTCACTACCGAAACAATGATGACCTGTTTCGGTCGTGACGGTTTCGGTAGTGACAATTTTATGGGATAACACCAAAAAAAACAAAGATGTCACTATTGAAACTCAAATGTTTTGGTAGTGACAATTTTAGATACTTTTGAACCTAGCTCAAAGATGCTAATCAGCACACGGTTAGCTAGCACAGTTCTAAACAGTTCTAAACACAAAAATTAAGTTATATGGAATAACTCCCAAAAAACTGTGCTTAATTGCAGAAAAAAGGTGTTCGGTAGTGACGTTCCTTAGAGTTACACACAGATTTTTCTGATTTTGAACACATTTACCTCAAAATGATGGGGCCTATCTACTCACCCTGTAGCTATGATAGAGGGGGACACAAATATCTCCTGATTTTCGGAGGCGACTGCACATTTTCGGTAGTGACAGTAGTGCTTTGGTAGCGACCACATAACATTACAGAATTTTAACTTGCATACTAAAACATGCTAAAAAATTTTTTTTGCATATCTGTACTAAAATTTTGTTTATTTCCCCCAAATATGAGGATTATGTTTTCCCTTTTGTCACTACCGAAACAATGATGACCTGTTTCGGTCGTGACGGTTTCGGTAGTGACAATTTTATGGGATAACACCAAAAAAAAACAAAGATGTCACTATTGAAACTCAAATGTTTCGGTAGTGACAATTTTAGATACTTTTGAACCTAGCTCAAAGATGCTAATCAGCACACGGTTAGCTAGCACAGTTCTAAACACAAAAATTAAGTTATATGGAATAACTCCCAAAAAACTGTGCTTAATTGCAGAAAAAAGGTGTTCGGTAGTGACGTTCCTTAGAGTTACACACAGATTTTTCTGATTTTGAACACATTTACCTCAAAATGATGGGGCCTATCTACTCACCCTGTAGCTATGATAGAGGGGGACACAAATATCTCCTGATCATAAATTTAGAGGTGTAGTTAATTTCAGTCTCAGCCAATGGACTAAAACATACACTGTTTTGGTAGTGACATGAAAAAGTGGGACACAAGTTTCCTAATTTACAAAGAAAGTATAAAATAAATATTTTTTTGAACTTCACTTTTTAAAAGAATCAAAAAGATATTTTTAAAAACAACAATGGAAAAAATAAAAAAATTATTTCAATATCATTTTCATAAATTTAAATTTAGGGGTTAGAGTTTGGGTCAGCCACCTCCCAATTGAAAGTACCCAATAAATTATGATTTTATATATATTATGCTTACTAATATTTTAAATATTATTGTGGGTTTCAATAGATAATAGAAGGATCTTAGTAAACATCTAAGATTTTAATACTTAAATGCTTTTTAAATGTGTTTTTGGTGGGAACGCCGCTTGGACCAATCCTGTAGAATGGCCCATATACTAGGTTGTTTGTTTTGCATGTATGTGTAACATCTGTCAGATAACGGTGATGTTGTCTTGTCTTTTCAGAGATGTGCGGCAGCTACCTCAAGAATTTTTGGAAGAGGTCTCCAACATATTCCTGGACCTTAGCTGTAGATTGGCATCCATTCATGAGGACATGGACATGGTCTATATAAGAATTGAACAAGTTCTAAATGTATTGTCCAGATTTTCTAAACTAGAAGTTTTACTTAAGAAATAAAATCATTCGAAATCCCAAGTCTACAAACTTGCGCTATCATATGTGCAGCAGTACAATATCCTGAACTATATATTGGAAAGAAAAACTGTTGCAATGCATTTAGTGTTGTGCTTTTTTCCCTAAAAGGATTACCCAGCAAAAAGTCTGAGCAACTCTCCGATCCATTGATCCAATTGGAAGTGTCTTACGAGGCCTTGAGGTCATGCTCATACCTAGAAGACCCTACTCCGTTCCCTCTCCATTGTCACTTTGGCACTTAGATGGAAATCACAAGCTTGTGAGGCAAGTTTTTTTGTTTGCTTCATAATATTCAGTAATGTAAATTTGTTATACAGATTGTATACACTGCATATACACTATATAAATACATGTATACAATATACATCAACTATACTTTCCAAGATGCACTTATTTGTAACAATCCTATTCTATGTGTTCCTTTGGAAAAATAGATATTTTGCTGTTCTTATTTTAGATGGAGAATAATTGTCCATGGAGGAATTGATGGCTATAGCAGGAAAATCATGTATCTTCAAGCAAATACAACAATTAGTCCTCAACGGTGCTTCAGTGTTTTTTGGAGGCTGCAGAGAGTCATGGATTGCCTGTTCATGTCCGAAGTGACAAGGGTGGTGAAAACGTTGATGTTGCTCGTTTCATGTTAGAACATCCCTTAAGGGGACCAGGTATTTCACCATGTTTCAATATTTCTTTATTTTTCAACTTACAATCTCATTCCCTGTAATTAACAGATGCATGGTATAAGATATGCAATGAGATGTTGATATTCATGATGTTTTTTGTGGTTGTCTTGTTCTTGGACCTTTTTACATTACTAACACAACCAACATTGTACCTCAAATTCTTCCTTTTTTTCTTGGCAGAAAAAAGGAGCACGATCACAGGCAGAAGTGTGCACAACCAACGAATCGAGCAATTATGGCGTGATGTATGGTGCTCAGTTCTCAGCAACTATTATGCAGCCTTCCATCATCTTGAGGACTCCGGCTTTCTAGAGCCCAACAATGACCTGCATATCTTATGTTTACAGTTTGTCATGATTCCCAGGATAAATGCACACTTAATATTTTCAAAAGCACATGGGATCGACATCCTCTTTCTTCAGAAGGTCACAAATCTCCTCAGCAACTGTGGATTTCAGGACAAATTTCAAGAACAGAAACATTGTGTGATCAGGTGGAGCAAGGGATTAGCTGTGTATTTATATTTTATTACATATTTTGCACAAAATCCTTGTAATTTTTTCCCCTCTATTATTTCAGTTGGAAGCCAATCAGTTAAGCATTGACTGGGATGGACCGGTCGTGACCAAGATTGATGAAGAATCTCAACAGTTTCTGTTCCGGAACCCCCTTCCTTCCTTAGGGAGGTGGTTTTGACCAAATTACAGGACCGTATTGACCCTTTCATGCACAGTAACACATTTGGCATGGAGGTTTACAAGGAAGCTGTAAGAGTTGCTTCTGCTTGCATACTGGATTGATTTTGTGTAATTGCTTGATTTAATAGCAAGTAACTGTAATTAGTTTGTGCTTTACATAATATAATGTGTATGTAAACTGATGGATGGGTACTGTTTCATTCCCAGTTGTTTAAGAGCCATATACAGAAGCCCCTTTTCATTGGTGATAGTGAGAAGAATTACACTGAACAAAATTATAAACGCAACACTTTTGTTTTTGCCCCCATTTTTCATGAGCTGAACTCAAAGATCTAAGACTTTTTCTATGTACACAAAAGGCCTATTTCTCTCAAATATTGTTCACAAATCTGTCTAAATCTGTGTTAGTGAGCACTTCTCCTTTGCCGAGATAATCCATCCACCTCACAGGTGTGGCATATCAAGATGCTGATTAGACAGCATGATTATTGCACAGGTGTGCCTTAGGCTGGCCACAATAAAAGGCCACTCTAAAATGTGCAGTTTTATCACACAGCACAATGCCACAGATGTCGCAAGTTTTGAGGGAGCGTGCAATTGGCATGCTGCCTGCAGGAATGTCCACCAGAGCTGTTGCCCGTGAATTGAATATTAATTTCTCTACCATAAGCACGACATACTGAAGCAGCAACTCTTCTAATCTGAGAAAAAATCAGTCGGGAAAAACTTGTGCAGGCAAGCACTGCATGTGACACAAAGCAGTCAGAATTTTGTGTTTATTTTATTATTATATTTTACCAACAATAAAAGCACAAAAAAAAAAACGGCATCCCTTCCGGCACACTCGGTGTCCTAATTCACTTATTAACTCCTTCAAGTGGACTAATGTAGAGAATAGTGAATATGGTATGGGCATAAGGCTCGTTCGAGATGCATCGGCACTGCACAGACTGATGAGCGTATGACATCAAAATACCGCAAGAGCGACTGGAGAGCATATGCCTTTGAATCGCTCTCGCGGTACTTTGATGTCATACGCTTATCAGTCTGCGCAGCGCTGATGCATCTCGAACAATACATTGGTTATACACTCTTTATTGCGGTGCATTGTAGGATTGAATGAGTGCACTCAGTAACGTCCACTATGGTTTCGGACACCACTAAAAATTTACCCTATTTAAGGGTATAGGGGTCGATTTCGGACACAGCCCTTTGTTTCTGAATTAATCAGTAGTTTGAATGAATCGGTTGAATCTCAATGACTCACTCATTAACAGTCACTTGCTGCCACCTACTGGCAGTTTTAATTTAACATTTCAACTATTTTTTTCATGTTTTAATTATTTCAAATATCAGTATTCAACGTTTTGTGTTAAAAACTAAACATTAGGCCTATTTATGCATCTGTAACTGCAGTTTAAATACATCTATGTCCCCTCTGAGATACAAATACATCTAGATCTCCTTAAGTACAATAAATATCACATACTTTAAAACTTTTAGTCGAGTAATATTCTAAACGGTGACTTCAACTTCTACCAAAGTCATTTTCTGGAAAGATATCTGTACTTTTACTTGAGTATGGCTTTTAGGTACTTTATACACCACTGATTAACAGCAATGATTATATATTGCTGTTCCTGGCTAAAACCTAATGATTATATTGGTCTAAATGAGTCTACTCCACCAAGCTACTATTATAAGCATGAGCCCCGTCAGACTGGTCGTGGTGGCGGTGTTGCAACAATATATAGTGATATTCTCAATGTTACTCAGAAGACAGGATACAGGTTTAACTCATTTGAAATACTAATGCTTAATGTTACACTGTCAGATATGCAAAATAAATCTATCGTATCTCTTGCTCTGGCTACTGTGTATAGACCACCAGGGCCGTATTCAGATTTCCTAAAAGAATTTGCAGATTTCCTCTCAGCCCTATTGGTTACTGTTGATAAAGCGCTAATTGTCGGAGATTTTAATATTCACGTTGATAATACAAATGATGCATTAGGACTTGCGTTTACTGACCTAATAAACTCTTTTGGAGTCAAGCAAAATGTCACCGGGCCCACTCATCGTTTTATTCATACGCTAGATTTAATTATATCGCATGGAATTGATCTTACTGATATAGATATTGTACCTCAAAGCGATGATGTTACTGACCATTTCCTTGTATCGTGCATGCTGCGTATTACTAATATTAACTATATGGCTCCGCGTTATCGTCCGGGCAGAACTATTGTTCCAGCCACCAAAGACAGATTCACAAATAACCTGCCTGATTTATCTCAACTGCTCTTTGTACCAATAAGTACACATGAACTAGACGAAATAACTAGCAACATGGGCACTATCTTCTCTAATACATTAGAAGCTGTTGCCCCCTTCAAATTGAAAAAGGTTAGAGAAAAACGTACTGCGCCACGGTACAACAGTAATACCCATTCTCTCAAGAAAAAAACTCGTAGTCTTGAGCGCAAATGGAGAAAAACTAACTTGGAAGTTTTTAGAATTGCGTGGAAAAACAGTATGTCCAGCTATAGATCCACAAACTCATACTTGATACATGGCATACTGCATTTCAATACTTTGGATGGAAGAATAATTATCACAGCCCCAAAAATCACTGGCTGCTCACTACCCTCCCTGGAAAACATTGCCTGCTTCCGCTACCTCAGTAGGGCTAAAAACATCATCATTGATGCATCAGGCCACCACCTGTTTGCTCAGTACAGTTGGTACAGGACCTCCAACCCCCCCACCCCCTTCATACTAATCCGTATGAATTAATCAAGTGGCTAAATCATACGATATCGTACAAGCTGAGTCGTACCAAATCGCATGATTTGTTCATTGCATTTAGAACAAGCCCGTCAAGATGAATTTGTATGGAAGAAAAATAATGACAAATGTCTTTAAAACAAAAAAGCATGTTGAATTGCACTAACTGAAAATATATAATGCATTGCATTAACAGTGCTTGCATTTTCATGCCTTGTATTTTCAGGGTTTGCATTTTTAGTGTCTGAAAACAAAAAAGCATGTTGAATTGCACTAACTGAAAATATATAATGCGTTGCATTAACAGTGCTTGCATTTTCATGCCTTGTATTTTCAGGGTTTGCATTTTTAGTGTCTGAAATTTAACAGTTGTTTATTTAAGCACACAAATCACACACATTTTCACAATTAAAAATATTCACCTTCCAGAGTTCACTTCTGAAATATTTAATCTGTTTAAAAATAAGATGCATGATATTCGACGGGCAATTTTCAGTCCATTTTATTTCACTTTACAAATTCGCTTCCACAAATTCAGTGGTTCAAATTCGGCAGAAAATTCAGCATTGCACATCCGGGAGCTGCAGAAATAGCAGTAGAGTACCGATGCATGATCTGCATCTGCTGTTAGTCACTCACCAGCAGGTGGCGCAAGCAGATGCTGATGAAGACCAAAGCAAGTCATTCATTCACAAAAACTGATTTGCAGAAATGGAGCAAGCGGTAAATAGAACTTATGATTATCAGGGCCAGCATGTATTTGCAGAAAAGCTGATTAAGACTCAAAAGCTGTGCTTATGTTTAATTCAGCATCGCTGTTACCCGTTTCCCTGTGTAAGCAGCTTTCTCTACCAAAGGAGATTATAATGCTATTTTACCCAAAGCGGATATACAGAACTAACATTACATCTAAGATATTGATGTTAGTTGCTTAGTTTTCTTAACTTTATATCGTGGCTTGTGTGATGCTGAGTTGTAATACTGGGGTTTCCCTCTGATGTTACACTCCAGGATTCCCCAACGATGCTTGATGCGCCTCAAAGAATTAATACAGTGATATAAACAAGACCTCAGATCTCAGTATACACCTTCCTGATGATGCAAACTATTTACAGGCAAGATGAGGTCCGAAGAACGCAACACATAAAGTTAGTTTTAGGTTTGATATTCGCCGGACAAAACTGAAAAAATTTCACACACATTTTCATAATGAAAAAAAAAACAATCATTCATATTCACCTTTCAGAGTTCACTTCCAAAATATTCAATCTGTTTAAAAATTCGATGTATATTCGACAGGCAATTTTTCAGTCCATTTTATTTCAATTTACAAATTCGCTTACACAAATGATCAGTATCATCAGTAAAGTGTATACTGAGATCTGAGGTCTTGTTTATATCACTGTATTAGTTCACTGAGGCACATTAAGCATGGGGAATCCTGGAGTGTGACGTCAGAGGGAAACCTCAGTATTACAACTCAGTATATCAGCACCGGGTAAAATAGCATTATAAGCTCCTCCCAGATAGCACAAGTACCTCTGCAAGATTATTTAAAATTATAATGATGTCAGTTGTACATACATTCTGAATCATAAACATCTTAAAGACATCTTCTAAACATCTATAAAGAAACTCTAATACGTCTTGCAGATGTAAATGCAGATGTCAAACAGACGTCACTGTGATGTATGTGTGCTATCAGGACTTTGGCAGAGAAAGCTGCTTACATGACAAAGCTTTGATTATAAGATAAATAATTGGTTGGCAGGCAAATGTTACATTGCGACCATGATTTTGGTTTCGTGCCATTCAAGCCCATAAATTTAAATTAAGGCATACACAGCTTCTGTTTTGCGAGTCACGAATTTCCACAAATTGAATAATATTTGTTGTTTCTTTTCCCAAATCCTCACCGTCCCACCCTATTTTGGCAGGTTTATTTTCTTGTCATTCACTTTTAATCTCTGTTTTTGCATCTCTTAAACATGCAGGGAGGAAATGAAAGATTTCGTGGCCATGAATTAAGAATTTTTTCCTACAACTTAATTCGCTGCCTCATTTTTGTTAAATCATGGGTTATCTAGGGAACAAATAAAAAAAACATGGACCGTGGCCACAAATTAATAAATTGTAGGAACGAATTAACAAGTTGTAGGATGAAGTTGAATGAATTTTAAATTAGGCTAGCTTTTCTAACCATTTACATTGTCATTTGCTTTGGAAAAATTGGGATAAAAACATGAAGATGTGAGAAGAGATGAGTCCGATATCAAACAATTATCAGGGGAATGATAATTTCCGACTTAGTTAAAGTTTAAAGTTAAACCATGTTAAAGGGTTCATTTGATGTTGCTAAAAATAACATTATTTTGTGTATTTGGTGTAATGAAGTGAAATGTTTATGCGGTTTAAGGTTAAAAAAACCCATTATTTTCCACATACTGTACATTATTGTTTCTCCTCTATGCCCTGCCTTTCTGAAACACATCGATTTTTACAAAGCTCATCGGTCTGAAAAGCGAGGTGTGCTGTGATTGGCCAGCTATCCAGTGCGTTGTGATTGGCCGAATACCTCAAGCGTGTGACGGAAATGTTACGCCCCTCACCATACTGTGATGATGCCCTGTCCGGCCGGAGCGACGAGACAAAAACATGAAAACCCATTATAAACGAGGCATTTGTTGCATCCAGTGGGGACATAATTATGGATTATAATGACTTATACTGTCTTTTTACACGTTGCATTGCATCGCGCTGCGTAAACATAAAACCATGTCAGCATTTGTGATCGGAGAAATGAAAAACAGCAAGCGCTACTCTACACTGCCCAAAAAACTCGCTTTAAATATATACAATATAAAAATTCTTTAAATATAAAAAACGTACATACAGTCTGTGAGTCAGAACAGCCGGCATTGTAGTCTACTCTCCCAGGATCAGGAGACAGTCCTCCATAAAATGTGCTGCACACATCTGAATATTTGGGTTGAACTGTTCTGGAACAGTGTTGTAAATACAACTTAACCACTGATTTCTAGTCGTGTCCATTTTTGGAAGACCAAACAAAGTAGTTTCGCTTTCACAACGTCACACACGGCGGCCTAGAGTGGGCAGAGGCCGGGGGCTAGAGTGAGGAACGGCCGGAGGGCTGAGGGTTTGCGGCAACCACATGTGACGACCGCTTCATCCTCATCCGGTGATCCACAGCGTGAAGTTGATGTATTTCCTCAGCGACCAGCACGGATCAGCTCCAGGCATTACGAAGTGATATCGTTCTCTTTTGGAAGGCCATACTAAGTAGTTTCGCTTTCACAACGAAGCACACAGCGTCTTCACGACATGGCGGCAGCAACAATACTACAGCGAGAATAAAAGTTACACCTTCTTTGCGTGCACATTTGGGTGGCGTTATGCAAATCTTCCCACATCATGATGTAGACATGTGGGGGCGTGTTAGAGCGAGCCGTTTTAGGTAGCCGTGGCTGACTCTTAACTTTTATAAAGAATATCTCTTTGGATTTGAGACTTTAGTCTTTGCAACTTTACAGATCTTCTTTATGCACCAAGAGCTTGTAACACTTCAAAGAGAAAGGAAAAATTTAAATGGCATCATATGACCCCTTTAATATAAATATTCTTATGTACTTTTAAGGTTTGGTTCACATTAAGAAAGAAGACTTTTATATTCGAAGACGCTGGAGACAAGTTGGTGAAAAAGATGGGTGAAAAAATACCTCCCTTTAATACAAGAACGCCAGAAGTGGAGTAACCCACGCCGAAACTTCAGCATCGGAGATCATGTGCTTGTGGTTTATGAAGCAGCTAGAAATTCTTGGCCCCTGGGACACATAACAGAAACGTTGGTTGATTCTAAAGGTTTTGTTTGTTGAGTGCGCCTGAAGACTCAAACAAATGAACTAGAAAGGCCTATCAATAAGCTATGTCTGTTAATGGAAGCAGTATGCTGAACTTTTAAAAAAAATATATATTTTTTTACTTTTGACTCTACATTTACACTGACTCATATAATACTGATAAACCTACCTACACACCAAACACTTGGATTTTCGTTTGTTGGAATTATGAACTTAATTTAGAAACAAAAACTTTTGCTTTTAATAAACTAAATTAAATCTGAAATGAAGATGTCGTTTAGAGTGGAGTGCGTGCAAAATAGGCTAATCACTATTACCTGAATTCACGGCCTACTAAGAAAGGCCCACACAAGGGCATTGTGGTAGTCGAGGCGAGAGATAACCATGGCCTGTACCAATAGTTATGGCCTGATTTGCGTGGCATATTGACATGGTCAGAGAAGGACAACTGGTCAGTCAGTCATGATACCCAGGTTTCTCGCAACTGATTTGGATTCAGGTCGTCATTCTGTGAGAGGAATGTGAGAGAGACCTGTTTGAAAATCGCTCTTTTGATAGCCTCAGATAAGAATGGGAGAAGTGAAACTGGCTGATATTTCTCAACTTCAGCAGGACTGAGGAAAGGTTTTTTGAGCAGGGGAATTACCCAAGCCTGTTTGAATGCGGTAGGTAATGTTCCAAAAGCCAGTGAAACAATAATCATGTGTGACTGCTGACACAATGGTAAAAGTTATGGCTTGGATAAGGGTTAGTAAGAATGAGGTCCAGCGGACATGCAGTAGGATGGCCACAATTCAGTGAGCGAATGATGGAAGTGATGTGCAGTTGATGGGGAAGGCAGGTTGTCTCCAAGTGGCTCAGAGAATTGGTTACTAATGGCTGCCACTTTTTTCAGTCAAAAAAGGAGCAAATAGATCAACAGAGATTAGTGGCTTTGGTACATCATTGTAGAAAGCCATTTTAGCAGCACTAATGCTGGATGAGAAGGAAGATAGGAGTGAAGGGTAACCCTTGAGATGCCTTTCTGACATTTTCTCTCAGCAGCTCTGAGATCAGTATGTAGCTTTCAGATGGTATCAGTCAGCCAAGGGTGAGACTGGTTTGAGCGAGCAGATTTGGTGGATAGAGGACACAGCCTGTCCAGACATGAGCTTAGTGTAGAGCAGAAAGACTGTGGCATTATTGACCTCTAGTGAGGAAAATGTGTCAAGAGGTAGAGCGGAGACGACCAGTGAAAAGTGGGTGGGAGACAGGTTACAGAGGTTGCAGTAGAAATAAACCAGAAGTGGTGGAACAGAGGAACAGTTCACAGTGAACTGAATGAAACAGTAGTCAGAGATGTGCAAAGGTGTAAACATTAAGCATTCTGTGGCACAGCTTGGGTGAGAATGAGATCAAGTTCCTTGCTTTGTGAGTCAGAGGGCTGCAAACCTGTTTTAGGTCAAATGAACATATCAGGGACAGCCACAGAGATTTGTATTATACAAATAGCAAAATCTAAATCTTAATCATTCTTTATTATTAAACCCAACTAAAAGACACATAATAGGTTACTTGTAAATGCAGGAATTCACATCAGACCACAGCGGACCATACCTGTAGATGCTGAAGAGGACTGACATCGCTTTTTTGGCTGTGGCTTCTCACTCTCATTCTCTTCATCCTCACTTTCAGACACATCACTGCCTACATTCACTTTCTCTGCAGAAAAGTGTAGAAAAGCATTTGTTTCCATGGACCATATAAAGTTGCACAAAAGAGTTCCTGGTAACTGAACTAAATAGTGGCAATATATAATATGTATAAGAGCAAAAATTATGTCATGTGTTCTTACCATAAGGCTCAAGGTTAATTTCATCAAGGTTTTTCCCCTTGAATTCTGATACTCTTCCCTGTTCAAGGGCCTTGCTGATCTTTGCTAGTTGTAACGTCCCTTCAGGCAACCGGTAAAACTTTCTATGGACTCTTATTTATCATGTCCCATAAAATCTGCCAACTGGTCCAGCTCAGTATCTGTCAGATTCAGCACTTTAGATAGCGTTGCGATACGTTTCCTTTGTGGATGACAGTCTTTGGATGTTTGGCTCCAAACTGGTGGGCAACCTTCTTGATGCAATACGTGCCTTTGTAGAATGATGTCACGATCATGGGCTTTGCGGGAAAAAAAAAATTTCATTCAGTATGCCACATGTTTGACGATTCTTTACAAGTAGCTCCATGGAGTCCAGCACACTTGGGGTCAGGAGTATTGGCACCTTTCTGTCTCGCTTGCCTCTAATTTCGATGCGTTGGAAATGCTGACAGAGCTTCTGCTCAACTTCAGAAAAAGCATCAGCGACATCGGAATGTAAGACAGATGTGTTTCGGAGAAGATATGAATTCAACCTCATTTTTGAAACTTCTGCTCTCCTGCGATTAAACAGAATTACTTCACAGAGAGTTACTTGGCCAAGATTTGACCAGTTCTTTTGACTTTTCTCAAGTTTCAGCTTTTCTTGGTAAAGTTTAGTTTGATTGCTGAAATGCATGTGCATTTTTTAACATCCTCAGTAAAAGAGAGAAGTTCTGGAGAGTTCCATTTTGCTTCATTAAGTGCCTTCAAGGCTGAGGATGACACACGTTCATTCCACTGTGGTATACGTATGCTTAAGCATTTTCACATTTTGGACATCATTTTCCTCTCCTGCGATCATTGCTTCACATTCTGCAATGTCTGCCATTTTTTTAAAGGTTGTGCCCCAGTTTTAATGCCAAAGATGGCACTGTGAAGACCTCTTCATCTCGGAATCCCAAGGTATCTTTAACAGCCTTGATAACATGATAGAAGTTTGTGGGTATGAAAAAGTCTTTAATACTCTGCAGCTTTCCCACTTTCCTAGCACAAAGTTTCGGAACAGCCCTTGGCAGTTCAAATGGTGCATGTCGTCCTTAACATTCACATGTTTAGCAGTGGATTGTTGACGTGGCACCAACACTCTTTTGCCAGCTTTTAGAAAATTTGTGTTGTGTACATGGTTTTCTTTATTCTTCAAAAGACCCAGATTAATCTTTCTTTCCTTAGACCCCTTTGGAAAAGAAAGAGCTTTTGCTACCTTCACCTCATTCTTGTAACAGGAAAGTTTGTGGGTATGAAAAAGTCTTTAATACTCTGCAGCTTTCCCACTTTCCTAGCACAAAGTTTCGGAACAGCCCTTGGCAGTTCAAATGGTGCATGTAGTCCTTAACATTCACATGTTTAGCAGTGGATTGTTGACGTGGCACCAACACTCTTTTGCCAGCTTTTAGAAAATTTGTGTTGTGTACATGGTTTTCTTTATTCTTCAAAAGACCCAGATTAATCTTTCTTTCTTTAGACCCCTTTGGAAAAGAAAGAGCTTTTGCTACCTTCACCTCATTCTTGTAACAGGACTGACGAGACGTGAGACGTGTGGATCCATCTGCAGGCTTTATTCAAGAGACGTGGTAAACAGGCAGTGTCAAAACAATGGAAAACAGGTATATGGCGGGCAAAACACAGGAATAGTCCCAGGGCTAGCTTAGGTCACCGATCAGTAGACAGAATCACACGGGCGAGACGAGAGGGAGAAATCCAAGAAAACAGGCAAAGATCAGAAACCACAAAAACAGGCAAGGCAAAACAAGGAAAACACGGATTCTCGGAAAGGGGTACAGGCTAAACAATACTCAGCCGAGAAAGATGGTAAGAGTGGGTGTTACATAGTGAGTGAGGTGATTAGAAACAGCTGTGTGCAATCAGTGCAGTGTGCAAATCGTGCAAAGAATAATGGGATATGTAGTCTAGGGTGCTATGCAACAGTTTGTGTTGTGCAAGGGTCAATGTAATGGAAAGGGTGACCTCTGGTGGTGAATAAACGGAAGTCC
>NW_015506483.1:87065-88104 GCF_001515645.1 Sinocyclocheilus grahami | reverse complement strand
GAACAGGAAACCCCCCCGGTGAACCACACCGATCAGGAGACCATGGCGGAGACTGTAACAACGAAAGAGCAGAGACAGACAACACAGACAGAACATTGGGGTTGATAGACAAGACTGAGCGTTCAGGGGCAGCCTCCCTGGCTGGGTCGGGACAAGACAAAAGTTCACAAACGGCCTCCATGACCGTGACAGGACAGGATGAGGATTCCCCGACGGCCTCCTTAGCCGTGACAGGACAAGCAGGGAGTTCGTAAACGGCCTCTATAGCCGTGACAGGACAGACAAAGAGTTCCCAGACGACCTCTTGGCCGGAACAGAACAGGCAGATCGTTCACTGACGGCCTCTTTGGCTGGAACAAGACAGACAGAGAGTTCATAGACAGCCTCCTTGGCCGGAACAGAACAGGCAGATCGTTCACTGACGGCCTCTTTGGCTGGAACAAGACAGACAGAGAGTTCATAGACAGCCTCCTTGGCCGGAACAGAACATGCAGAGAGTTAATTGACGGTTCTGCAGCGGATGCCGCCACCTTTGCTTGTTCTACAGTAGTGCCCTCAGGATACAGGGAGAGTTCGGCAAAGGTTTCTTCGACCCTGACATGACAGGTCGAATGTGCGTTTCTAGGCGCCACCACCACGCAAGGTGCTGAACAAGCAGGGAGTTCGTAAACGGCCTCTATAGCCGTGACAGGACAGACAAAGAGTTCCCAGACGACCTCTTGGCCGGAACAGAACAGGCAGATCGTTCACTGACGGCCTCTTTGGCTGGAACAAGACAGACAGAGAGTTCATAGACAGCCTCCTTGGCCGGAACAGAACATGCAGAGAGTTAATTGACGGTTCTGCAGCGGATGCCGCCACCTTTGCTTGTTCTACAGTAGTGCCCTCAGGATACAGGGAGAGTTCGGCAAAGGTTTCTTCGACCCTGACATGACAGGTCGAATGTGCGTTTCTAGGCGCCACCACCACGCAAGGTGCTGAAGCGAGATCCGCCGCTTCGGAAGGTTCTGCAGCATGCGCCGCCGCCTCTGGAGAAACT
>NW_015506483.1:85513-86945 GCF_001515645.1 Sinocyclocheilus grahami | reverse complement strand
ACTTGCCTCATGACGATCAACTGTGACTTGACTGGACTCAGGAAGATCCGCTGTGATGTGACGAGGCTCTGGCAGATCAGCTGAGACTTGACTTGACTCAGCAATGGAAGCTGTGACTTTAGTTGACTCAGGGGAATCAACTGTGATCTGACCGAACTCATGATAATCAACTGTGACTAGACTTGATTTAAGACGATCAGTTGTGACTTGACTAGACTCATGAATATCAGCTGTGACTGGACCAGGCTCATGCTGATAAACTGTGACTCGATTTGTCTCATAAAATATTCTTTGGAAAAGCCGCTGGATCCTTGTTGGGCTGAGTATTCTGTAACGGGGCTGACGAGACGTGAGACGTGTGGATCCATCTGCAGGCTTTATTCAAGAGACGTGGTAAACAGGCAGGGTCAAAACAATGGCAAACAGGTGTATGGCGGGCAAAACACAGGAATAGTCCCAGGGCTAGCGTAGGTCACCGATCAGCAGACAGAATCACAGGGGCGAGACGAGAGGGAGAAATCTAAGAAAACAGGCAAAGATCAGAAACCCCAAAAACAGGCAAGGCAAAACAAGGAATACACGGAGACTCGGAAAGGGGTACAGGCTAAACAATACTCAGCCGAGAAAGGTGGTAAGAGTGGGTGTTACATAGTGAGTGAGGTGATTAGAAACAGCTGTGTGCAATCAGTGCAGTGTGCAAATCGTGCAAAGAATGATGGGATATGTAGTCCAGGGTGCTATGCAACAGTTTGTGTAGTGCGAGAGTCAATGTAATGGAAAGGGTGACCTCTGGTGGTGAATAAACGGAAGTCCATGGACTGAATTCGTGACAATTCTTATGAACCAAGTGTCTTGCCATTTTGCAGAATGGTTTGGAGCAGTAAAAGCAATACTGCTTTTTGTTGTACATTCTTTGTTACTTGGACAAAAAAGATTACAAATATAGGTTAAAAAGATATGCTCAGCCAACTGAAGAGGAGGTGCTACCAAGAATCAAAATTTAAATGTATCCATTTAAAACCAAGTAATGTTTCGGCAATTGTCAAGGCTTTCATCAGACATCAAGAACAACTATATCACACAATGCTTTATACACTCTTACAATCAGTGACAGGTGTACTCTACTAACTGTGAGAGAGAGCTTGTTTGTGTGTGTGTGTGTGTGTGTGTGTGTGTGTAAAGTAATGTTTGTTTATGTTGTTGCTGTTGAAACCGTCTAAAAACAGCTGGAAGTGGATGACACCGGAAGCCAAACACATTAAATTTACAAATGGCCAGTTTCAGTGACAACAACATAAACAAACGTTACTCTTCTAAAGATAGTCAGTTTCCTTCAGAGATACATATTAGGATCGACCTGCCTATGTAAAACATTTTCTTTTACATACCTTAAACCATCATGTGTAAGTTTTCATTGGACTGTTCTTAGTGA
>NW_015506483.1:78013-80513 GCF_001515645.1 Sinocyclocheilus grahami | reverse complement strand
AAAATAATACACAGAAATGACTTTGCTTCATTTACAAATAACTTAAATTACAAAAGTAATAAACAACCTCATTCATGTCATTTTGAAGTTTCCCAGAAGCAGCATTTTCTTTTTAAATGATTAAGACAGGGCTGCAATCTCAAGGTTAGAAAATATGACAGCAGGACTTGCATACAAAATACTTCAAAAATCATATTTCTGGATCATCAAGTTTGCCTAAAACATTTGTGGACATATCTTGCTACAAAATAAATAAACAATAAAAATAAAAAATGAAATAAAATAAAAATACAAGTTAAAGACTTGTCTACTTGTTAAGTAGCCTCATAGGCCTACTTGTCTTGTAGCTGTGGGCTTTATATATGTGTGAGGGCTAATTGTTGTGAACACAAGAGGTCCTAGTGGAAATATTACAGATGGGTAAAGCCTTACCTCCGAGCCACAATGGCAGAGTTGTTGTCCCAAGTACAGGAATGATCAAATTCAGCCCTCTAATTTAATAAATACAAGTTATTTTGCCTCAGACCACCTAACAAATGAATCTGTTCACATTTTTTTAAGACCCCTGACTTTTAACATTTGCTTTGCTAGCTATTTGAGCAAATTAAAACACAATACTTACATTTATAAGTGTATTCGTTGGCAGCCACAGAACCAACACTTGCTATTTTGTTTGAATAAAAGTCCCGTCGTCACCGGCACGCTATGAATTCTGGGATAGGGTAGGCTGCGAAGGATCCATCTCATGTATCCTTCATTTTCTGGAGAAACGGAGGACGCATTTGAAGTTGCGTTCGAATTGTGGCAGCCTTCGTCATGACGCAATCAGCCTTCAAATGCGCACTTCGAAGGACGTAGCCTATGAATTGGGACACATCAAATATCAGATCATGACGAAACTGTGTTTCCTTTATTCTCCTGATAAAGACGTGTACTGCAGCCGATTTATTATTGGCTGGAAGAGAACAGCCCCGTGTTTTTGATTGGTTGGCTTGGTGATTTTTGTGATTGGTAGGCCAATGAAAAAACATATCTTTAAAAGAAACTGTATTTATTTCTTAAATATCACAATTACTTTCCCAAATAAAGAGTACATAAAATATGATGTCTGGATTTCAGCAACAATTGTCTCACAAATTAATTTCAAATGCAATTGATTTTCAACGAGCTGCATATAATGCCAATGTATTATGCACGGCGAATCGATGCGGGTTTTATGCTTTTTGGCGCCAGCATTACGTCACGTGGAGTATGTAAATTTGTAAATAGAATTTGTATCCGTGTTATTTCATTATTAAATTAAGTGTTCACGTTTTTGTATCGATAAATACAGGGGGTGGGAGAGAGGTCCAAGCACCAATTGATATGTTTTGTATAAATTAGTTTTAATGAATGATTTTAATGTGGAATAGCTGACTAACAAAATCGCCTCCTACTTAAATAAGTCTTTTTAATCGGTATAACGTTACTGTATTTCTGTCAGGACCACTATCGTCAAAGATGATTGACAATTAGCATACAGTTTGGATTGGCGGTATGGTTCCATTCTGGTCAAGAACTCCCTGCGCATCCATTCAGCCTAGCATGGATGACAGCAGCGATAACCCCCCGAACAGAACAGAACCAACATAAATGCATTGCAGATATCATTAAAGTTCAATAATGTTATGTACACATTTTAGAATTAGTCTGATTCAAAGGAGAATCAGAAGGCTGAAACCTGACTGACTGAGGAGGAGCTGGGGATGGAGGAGGGTAATTAGCTATTGAGCAGTGCGAAAACTGCTGATAATACTGAGGGACCTTATATATGAATGCTTAGATAGGTGTCGTATTCCCATAGGTAGATGAGGATCAGCTGAGATTCAGCTGATGCGAGCTTGACTAACGTGACCTGCCAGAACTGACGCTACGCTAGATATATTTAATCTATATGCGTGACGTACAACAATTCTACAAGAAAAGCAGTGTAAAAACTAAGTAAGTAATGTTTTAAAACATTAAATATAAACTCTTGATTTATTTAACATTTGCATCGGTGTAGTTTGATGATTAAAGAGAGACCCTCCCCCAGCGCTCTGCCTCGTGTGGGTGAGGGTTATTAGAAGTAAATATCTCTGCCTCTGATCTAGGTGTTGTTGTTATAGTTGTTTTTACTAATGAGATGGGATCTGGCACAACTTTACCACTTAACAAACTGTACAAGAATATGATAAAAAATAATCATACACCACTTGTGATGAAGAGAACTTTAATACTTAAAAATGTAGTTGTTTTTTAAATGACTGTTTAGTTTTATTTGTGTTAGATAGTTTTCTGTTACGTGTGAGTTAACTTTAAAACATATTGATTACAGATGAAAACTTCCCAGCAAGATGGCAGAAGAGGGATGAGGAGGACCAAGACGGACTGAAGAGGGATGAGGAGGACCAAGACGGACTGAAGAGGGACGAGGAGGACCAAGACGGACAGAAGAGGGACGAGGAGGACCAAGACGGAC
>NW_015506483.1:67251-74170 GCF_001515645.1 Sinocyclocheilus grahami | reverse complement strand
GAGGAGGACCAAGACGGACAGAAGAGGGACGAGGAGGACCTAGACGGACTGAAGAGGGACGAGGAGGACCAAGACGGACAGAAGAGGGACGAGGAGGACCTAGACGGACTGAAGAGGGACGAGGAGGACCAAGACGGACAGAAGAGGGACGAGGAGGACCAAGACAGACAGAAGAGGGACGAGGAGGACCTAGACGGACTGAAGAGGGACGAGGAGGACCAAGACGGACAGAAGAGGGATCGAGATCGTTACATGGCGACAACCAGCTGCAGATGCAGACATTTCTGATTTCCTTCCCTGCCCAGATTGCCTGGCCTTCTTCATGAAAAAAGACCTACGGAAACACTCTAAGACATGTAGGGGACAGCGGGATGCGACAAAACCAAAAGATGAGCGAGTGAGATCAGCTGCAGCCTGTCTGATGCCAACTCCAGCAAAGTGCTCTGGTATTACATCTCTCTTGCAAGGTATGAGACAAGATGAAATCACAGAAACCATTATGAAGGACAGTTTGATTTGTCTCTACGGAGAATCACTTTGTACAAAGTGTGGTCATGATAAGTCACAGCATCAGTACATCATTCAAAAAATGAGAGAGCTGGCCAGGTTTATGATTGAAGTAAAGTCAAAATCTAAAAAAGTGAGGAACCTTTCAGAGCTCTGTAACCCTGAGAACTTTCTCCTAGCCATCACTGCTTGTAAAGAAGTGAGCAACTATCAACTGGATTTAAATATGTTTAAAACCCCCTCTCTTGCTCAGAAGATCGGATAGTCCCTGAAGAAAGCCTGTCAGCTTAGTTTGGGACAAAGTTTAATGGCAGGGGACAGAGACACTGAGAAGAAGCTGAAAAACTTCATCAAGCTAATTTACAGTCATTGGCGTACCAACATTTTGAGTCAAGCCCTCAACACCTTGCAGCAGAGCAAATGGAACAAGGGTGACACCATCCCTCTTACGGAAGATGTTGTGGCTTTACAAAAGCATCTCAAAAGTGTGGAGCAGGTCCAAAAGAAAAACTCAAAGAGAACGTGAATGGCGTGATTTACTTGTCAAATCATTCTTTTTAATCGAAGACATGAAGGTGAGGCATCCAAATTGCTCCTTGCATCATACGTGAGTCAAAACGTGAAGCCTCCTAACGAAGATGTGGTCAAATCTCTGACTAAATTAGAACGGGAGTTGTGCAATGAGCTGACTCGATTAGAGATCCGAGGGAAGAGAGGCAAGAAAGTGCCTGTCCTGCTGACGAAGGACATGGTCGAGTCCATGGACATGCTGAATGAAAGCAGGAGCAAAGTAGGCATCGACGAAGCCAATCCTTACGTTTTTGCAAGGGTGGGGGCTTTAACGCACATCCGTGGATCAGACTGTTTGAGGAAGCTTTCAAAAGCGCGTGGTGCAAAAGACCCCAGGAGCCTTACGTCGACCAAATTGAGGAAACAAATGGCAACTCTGAGTCAGATCATGAATTTAAAAAACAATGAACTTGACCAATTGGCCAAATTCCTGGGACACGACATTAGAGTGCACCGTGAGTACTACAGACTGTCCGAAAATACAATTCAACTTGCAAAAGTTAGCAAGTTGCTTTTGTCTCTAGAAAAAGGATCCGATTGTTACAAAGGAAAATCTTTGGAGATTACATTTAGTACAGAGGGTGAGTAAAATGGATTTGGATTTTCACACTACAGTGATTGTATTAAATGTATTATATCTGTGTTATTATGTTGTTTTGTTCTTATGCTATCTTTTTTAATTGTGTGCTTTACTGAGACGGAAAATGACACACGCCCTGCTTCCAGAGGCCTGCAAGAGCATGAGTGCCAGACCACAGAAGAAGGTCAGTACTAAAGGGATCTATTGGTTAGCTTAGAGGCGATAATCTACAGGTTGCTGATTTAAATCCTGCAAGGAACAATCCACAACCATTGAGTCCTGGAGTAAAACGTATTCTACTCTATCTTAACTTCGAAGTGATAGTTCTAATTCTGCTATCATTTACTCACCCTCAAATGGTCCCAAACCTGCATGCATTGCTTTGTTTAGCGGAACACAAAGTAAGGTATTTTAAAGAATGTTTGTAACCAAACCGTTTTGGGGCACCACTGAATAAATAGGAAAATAAATACTACGGAAGTTGCGGAAAATGCTTTTAAAAAAAATCTCAAAAGTTAAGGTAATTAATATTCACCAGTAGACTAGTATTAACTATAAACGTTCTGTCACCATGATGCAAATATCAAATATCAGACATACAGTAGAAATGTCAGGTTTTTTATTTGATTGCGCTGCTTTCACATTGTTTTTCATATGTAAACAAAAAACTTTGACTGTTGCGCTCACATATCTTGCAGCATCTCATGCATGAAACGGCAGTCTATAATCACTGCACTAAAGTTAAAAGAAGTTCACTCCCGTCTTGCATGTTTTCTTATTCCATTGCCCACGTCACATCTGTGTCAACACAGAAGCACATTCTGTGTAAATGGTGCCTAACTATATTTACAGTCCTTCACAGAGCGGTTAATCATGTGCGGCTAGATCGTTCTTTTCTCTGTACTGTTTTCATTGGCATATTGTCAAAGTGTCTAATTGTAACGTTTGGAAATATTTCTATTCAAAATCGTGATTCCTCGATTTCTAAAAAACTTAAATCGTGGCAAAACATTCAATTCAAATTAATCTATAAAATGGGGAAAATCGCCCAGCCCTAACGGAAGTCAAGGGTGACCCAACCCTGTTTGGTTACAAACATTTCGAGTATCGATATATCTGCCCTTTCCCCTGAACAGAAGAACGTGCAGCAATCTCAGACAACTTTATCCACATATATATTATATCAAATCCACAAATTCGTTTGAAGAACCAAACCAAAGATCAGTTATCACGATTAGAATATCGGTCATCTGTTAAATCATCTCAGATGTATTAAGCAAGGTTCAAAGAACGGACCCCTGGACTGGGCACCCCTGCTTTAGACAAAATATAAAACTGTTTTGATACACATTGACTGATTTACAGCATCACCTTTGCTTAGAAAGAAATTATGTGTATGTGATGATTGTAAGAAACCATTTTTGCTTCTAAACGTGCAGTTTTGGCATGTGGTTTAACTTGTACTGTTGTGATCTCCAGACGCTTCAGAGAATGAAGATGAACAGCTCTCTACCTCAGTAAAGACAGTCAGTCGCAAGCGTCACATCACAGAAACGGGTAAGTAGTCAGTAGATCAGTTAGACATGTTATTATTAGGGTTGGGTACCGTTTACATTTTAACCGGTGTTAACTTGGGAGTGAAATTTGTGGACCAGCATTAAAGTTTGAAAATTGGGATAAAAGTTTAATAGAAAGAACACAATTGGAATTTGCAAAAAACATTCTAAGGGTAAACAGAGGCACTTCTAGCAATGCCTGCAGGGCTGAACTGGGCTTATACCACTTACACATTGAAATACAAAAAAGAGCTGTTCAATTCTGGCATCACTTGAGTCAATCTGACACTCAATCTATTCAATATAAAGCCCTTCTTGCCAATGAATCCCCCACAGTGTCTCATCCTCTAAATACACTCGTGCTTCAACTAATGAAAGAAACTCGTGCTTCAACTAATGAAAGAAACAGAGTCTGACTCCAACCACAACCCCAACATTCATAAAGACATTGACAAAAATCTAAAGTATAATTATGATAATTATATAAGAGAGAGTGTTTGTTTCTTTGTGTGTCAGAGAGAGAATGAGAGCTTTTGCAGAGTGTGTGTTAGTTTGTGTGTGTATTAGTTTCTTAAAAGAGCCATTGGGTTGGATTAATTGTTGGGAGAGTAGATGGAAGAGTGAGTAGTTTGGGATCTGAAGTAACTGCAAGACAGAAAAAAAATACTGAATTACGTTGCAATTTTTGCATTTACATAAAAGGATTTAACAGCATGGTAAGGTTTGTGATAGCTGTTTTTACCATACACAACAAGGTAGAACTACAGTTATTGTGACAACTGTTTGTGTTTTAGCTACAAAATACAACCGTAGAACCACAGTAACTATGGTAAAAGCACAGTAAGGGTTGCTGTTATTGTGCTGTAACTACTAAATAGCAGTAGAAGTACAGTGTTGGTTACTACTTCCATTAATTCCACCAATAGGAATATGATAAACTGATTGAAGATCTCTATAACATTATGTGCAAGCTAACATTAATGTTTAATTACCCTAGCTAGCAATATATGTTCTGTTTTTTTCAACAAAAAATAGTAGTGGAGATGACTTACACAGTGTGATAGTCCACTTACCGAGATGTGGCACGTGTAAACTGCAGGAAAATATTGCGATGTTTTCCTATCGAGAGTTGGGTCATGCTTATTGAACACCAAAAACAAATCGTACGATATAGTACCATTTAACCACTGAATTAAGTTGTGTGAATTAGTACGAATTTGTCTTTATGGGCTTGTTCTAAATGCAATGATCAAATTGTACCATTTGGTGCGACCAAGCTCTTACGATATCGTACGATTTAGCCACTTGGTTAATTGGTACGGATTAGTATGAATTCATTGTGAGATAGGGTTGCAACCCGCAGGTTTGAGAGACTCTCCACCATTGCTAAATTAGTCCTGCCACACTCCAATGCTGATGCAGAACGGGTAATTTCCTTGGTGAGATTGAACAAAACAATCACTCCTGTGTACCGTGCTGCTGAGTGGTTTGTGATTGCAGCTCTTGATCTTACTATCACTCTGTTGTTTAAAGTGATCAAATATAACTTAATTCCCACCATATTTCTGATATTATCTTTCAAACTAATCTGATTAATTTGATCATTCGCTTTTATTCTAAAACAGCAAGTGCAGCGTGTTAGCATTAGTTAGAGGTTAGCTTCTTATTCGTGTTTCCATTCGCGTCTATTGCTGTTTTCTTTTTTTTCTCTCGCTCCGTTTCTTTTCTCTCTCGCTCCGTTTTTTCACGAGTTCATCAAACAACAGTGGTAAGTCAGAATCATACTTCAAACAGGTTCTCCCCACTCAGTGACGCACCCGCTGAGAAACATGATCAAAGTGCTCCAGTTATTGGCGATTCTATTGTACGGAATGTGAAAATAGAGACACCAGCTACCATAGTCCAATGTTTACCGGGAGCCAGAGCGCAAGACATCTTGGCCAATTTAAAAGTGCTGGCTAATGCTAAACGTAAATTCAGTAAGATTGTTATTCGTGCCAGCGCTAATGATGTTCGACTTCGTCAGTCGGAGACAGTGTTGGGCAAGTTACTCTGAAAATGTAATCAAATTACTGATTACTCCTTTTAAAAGTAATCAAGTTACTGTTCTGTTTACTTTATTTCTAAAGTAATTAGTAACGTTACTAGTTACGTTACTTTTTTCTCCATGAAATCGCGTTTGGTCTCGTACTGTATCGCGTACCTTGTCAGTGTCGTGCGCTTGCTTGGCCATTTGTTGTGATAAACAGGAAAGTGTGTCCAGCTGAATTCAATTTGAGTTTTGTTAGATGAATATAAAAAGCTTAGTTTACCGCGGCTGCGGTCGTGTGAAAGCCTCCTCTTGTGCAGACCGAAGAGTGTAAAGACCATCGACTCTACCGTGCGACTCCACCGGGCAAGGGACATAAGTATCGCTTTTTATTTCTCCTCTTTCCTACTACTTGTTTCACTTCTGTTTCAGTTTTTTATAACCATTTCTTACTATGTGTCAGTAAGTTATTTTATTTTATTGTTATTTTAGCATGTGTGTTTGGCTCAGTGTTATTTTTTTTAGGATTACTGATAAACTAATGTAGTTCTATTTGTATTAACGTTAGTTATCTATTTTAGTTTTAGTTACAGTTGTAGTAATGTTGTCATTTTATTACTTTTTTATTATGTCTATATAGGTTTTTTATTAAGTTTTAGTTTTATTTAATTTGAGTTATTCCAGTACTTCAACATACAAAATGGAAATGAAATAATATATATGTACGTACTTTTTTGGTGTTTGGCTTAGTGTTATGTTAGAATCATTATTATTGTCATGATCTCTAGCAATTATACTCATAACTTTTGTTCTTTTAATATTTTGAATTGTTTTTAGCTTTATTTTTTGCTTTCATTTAAATGTTTAGTTTTGAAATGTATGCATTTGTCATTTTTATTTAATTTCTTTTATTTTCTTAAGTGTGTGTGTATGTGTATATATATATAGTATTTATAGAGTTTTAATGACTTTTTCTTATTTGTAAGTCGCTTTGGATAAAAGCGTCTGCTAAATGACTAAAAGTAAAAGTAAGTAATTTTTGAAATCCCAGCATACACGCTCCCGATAAATATTTGTTATTAAAGCATCAACATTCACAGAACACTGTTATTTTTAACTGAAGCAAGCGGCGGCTGCGTGCATGGTTTGGCATGGCAGAATGCCAGCAAATAGCGCTGTATTTATAATCTCTAAAAGACATTTCAGTTCATCGCAATCTCACAAATCTCTGTTATAACACAATAAATATATGCATAATGAATCTTTCATAATGTCTACAATTCGTGTGTTACAATGAGAGGATTCGTGAGCACGCAAATTTCAGCACCGCATTGCTCAATGCTGTAAAACATGTGTTATAGCCTAAATAGAAACTCTGCATACGCTTGCACCTGTTAATCGTTTATATTTTATATTAGTTATTTTGTGCAATAGATGAATAACAATTTATTTGTTTTAGATATTTTATGTTTAGATATTTCTATTTTACGGGAGTCCTGTGAATCCTTCTCCTGCATCCCGCACACACACGTGTCGACCCGCCCGCACCAGCACTCGCACATCTTCTCCCGCACCGCACTCTGTTGCGTCGGGTCTTGCGGAGCAGGTCTCTAATCCACTGGTACTAGACTCGACAGTGCGTGTGCTACATCCTTTTTACAATCTCTAGATTATAAA
>NW_015506483.1:63045-66895 GCF_001515645.1 Sinocyclocheilus grahami | reverse complement strand
TTACTGCCCAACACTGGTCGGAGATCACTAAAAATAACATTAAAGAGGTGTGTGAACTTGCAAGTATGATGTCAGACACTGTAATATGTTCTGGTCCCCTCCCTGCTTACCGTGGTGATGAGATACACAGCAGACTGTCTCACTCAATGGCTGGATGTCTAAGTGGTGCCCACAGATTAACATAGGACAATTGGATGTGCTTTTGGGGCAGACCTGACCTGTTGAAAAGAGATGGTCTTCATCCCTCCTGGGGTGGTGCCGCTCTTCTGTCTAGAAATATGGCACATAGTCTTAGAGTTTGTACTTGACTAACTGGGGCCCAGGTCAGGAAGCAGACAGACTGGCTAAACCGACCGTCTGCTAGCCGCCTCAAGTCACAGAAATCAGTTCATTCTCAGCACATAGTCTCTATAGTGTGATATCTAGGTGAAAGAGTTTCTGTGTCTGTTCCCCGAACTAGAAAATACAAAAAACGTCCAAACCAATTTCAGAGTAACAATTTAATTGATGTTCAACAAATAAAAAACAGATTATACAAATTGATAAACAAATGATAAAGCTTGGCTTATTGAATATCAGGTCCCTTTCTATGAAAGCACTTTTTGTAAATGATAAGATGACTGATCATAACCTAGATGTGCTCTGTTTGACAGAAACCTGGCTAAAACCTGATGATTAAATTATTTTAAACGAGTCTACCCCCAAGATTACTGTTATAAACATGAGCCATTTCCAAAAGGTAAAGGGGTGTCACATGTTTGTTTCCGTTTAGTTCCTGTTTGCCCCTATTTGGTTCAGTTCCTGTTCTCATTTAGTTAATCCTCGTTTATTCTGTTCACCTGCTTTGATTGATTACTCCTCACCTGTTTCTGTTCTCCCTGATTCCATGTGTTTATAAGCCCTGTGTTTTCCTCACTTCCCTTGTCTTGCATTAGTTACATCGTGGTTGTTGTCTACCTCAGTATCAGAGTGTTTTGTTCTTGTTTTGATAATTAAAGACTCTATCGTGGATTACTTCCTCTCCATGTGCTTCCTCCGCACCACGACCCGTGACAGAACGCAAGATCCAAAAACTGAAAGTAAGTGGCGTCTTTCCCCCGTGTTTGTTTTCCGCCTTTTTTGAATAGTTTTTGTTGACTGTTTTCTCCCCCGCAGCATGTAAACCAACGCACGTTTCGCCGCTCCGAAGATAGGCCCGCTGACTGCTACGAAGTCAGGCCCGCCGGCCACCATTGACCCAAGCCCGCCGGTCACCGCAACGGCAAGCCCGCCAGCCGCGCCTTTCACCTCGAGCCTAGAGGGGAATCTGAGGAGGAGAAGGCAGTTGGTTCTGGTCCCTAGGCGCGCTCCAGTGTCGGCTCCAGCCCCTGAGTTCGCTCTAGTGTCAGCTCTTCGAAAGCACCTTGCTGTGCCTGCTCCTCCAGAGCACCCTCCAGTGCCAGCTCTTCGCAAGCGCTTCCCAGTTCCCGAGTATAGCCCACGGAGAGCTCCTGTTCCCGAGTATAGCCCACGGAGGGCTACAGTCCCAGAATCCCGTCCAGAGCACCCTCAAGTGCCCGCTCCCCCCAGGATTCCTAATAAAATTTTGGGGGGGGGAGGCATATACCTGTGGATCTGCCATGGCCTCCTGAGCTACCAGCTCCGCCATGGCAACCTGAACTGTCTGCTCCGCCATGGCCTCCTGAACTATCCGCTCTGCCATGGCTCCCCCAGCTGCCCGCTCCGCCATGAGATCCGGTACCACCTTGCCTGTCCGGTACCGGTGTCCGGTCCAAGCCTGTCCTGAGGGACCTCCAAGGCACGAGGTCGCGCCTTTCGGAGGGGGGCGATATCGATCACATGTTTGTCTCTGTTTCCTGGTTGCCCCTATTTGGTTCAGTTCCTGTTCTCATTTAGTTAATCCTCGTTTATTCTGTTCACCTGTTTTTGATTACTCCTCACCTATTTCTGTTCTCCCCGATTACGTTCCATGTGTTTATAAGCCCTGTGTTTTCCTCAGTTCCCTTGTCTTGCATTAAAGTTACATCGTGGTTGTTGTCTCCCTCCATTTCAGAGTGTTTTGTTCTTTGTTTTAATTAAAGACTCTATTGTGGATTACTTCCTCTCCATGTGCTTCCTCCGCACCATGACCCATGACAAGGAGGAGGTGTTGCTACAATTTAAAATATTTTCAGTTGTTCTCAGAGGGCGGGCTTCAAATATAACTCGTTTGAAGTAATGGTGCTTCATATAACATTATCCAGAGAAACAAGTGCTAATGATAAATCCCCTGTGATGTTTGTACTGGCTACTGTATACAGGCCACCAGGGCACCATACAGACTTTATTAAAGAATTTGCTGAATTTTTTTTATCCGAGTTAGTGCTGGCTGGAGAAAGTTTTAAGCATCCCTCCACCACCCCGACTCCTCACCTTCAGCTCGTTCCTACCCCAGCACGGGGAGGAACACTCGGGGGGAGCATTCTGAGTCCGGGCTTAATCCCGAGCTCGGACCCCTCTCCTCGGACAGGGGGAGTACCCCGGGCTCGAGAGTAATTACCGAGCTCGGAGCCCTCTCCCCGGACAGCACGCCAAATACGCATAACCTTTACTCGGTTCATTATATGTAAGTGTGAACTCGTGAATTGTTGGTGATTTTAATATCCATGTTGATAATTGGGATTGGGATCAGCATTCATAGACATTCTGAACTCTATTGGGGTTAGACAACACGTGTCAAGACCTACTCATTGTCGAAATCATACTCTAGATTTAATACTGTCACATGGAATTAATGTCGATGGTGTTGAAATGATGCAGCCAAGCGATGATATCGCAGATCATTATCTAGTCTTGTGCAAACTTCATATCGCTAAAACTGTAAATTCTGCTCCTTGTTACAAGTTTGGTAGAACCATCACTTCTACTACAAAAGACTGCTTTGTAAGTAATCTTCCTGATTTAGCTCAATTCATTAGCATATCCAATACCTCAGAACAACTTGATGATGTAACAGAAACTATGGACTCTTTTCTAGCATTTTAGATATGGTTGCTCCTTTATGCTTAAGGAAGATTAAGGAAAACAGTCTGACACCGTGGTATAATGAGCACACTCACACCCTAAAGAGAGCAGCCCGGAAAATGGAGCGCAGCTGGCGGAAAACAAAACCAGAGGTATTTCGTATTGCTTGGCGGGAAAGTACCCTATCCTACAGAAAAGCATTAAAAACTGCTAGATCTGATTACTCTTTTAGAAGAAAACAAACATAACCCCAGGTATTTATTCAATACAGTGGCTAAACTAACGAAAAATAAAGTATCAACAGGTGTTGACATTTCCCAACAGCACAGCAGTAATGACTTTATGAACTACTTCCAAGATCGATACTTTTAGAAATAAAATTGTAACCATGCAGCCTTCAGCTACAGTAACGCATCGGATAGCTTGCTATAGATCCCCTGAGGAACAATTCCACTTATTCTCTTCTATAGGAGAAGAAGAATTGCATAAACTTGTTAAATCATCTAAACCAACAACATGTTAGAAACTATTCCATCTAAGCTTCTAAAAGAGGTGCTTCCAGAAGTCATAGATCCTCTTCTGACTATTATTAATTTGTCATTAGGATATGTCCCCAAAACCTTCAAACTGGCTGTTATTAAGCCTCTCATCCAAAAACCACAACTTGTCCCCAAAGAACTAGTTAATTACAGACCGATCTCGAATCTCCCTTTTCTGTCCAAGATACTAGAAATGGTAGTATCCTCACAATTATATTCCTTCTTAGAGAAAAATGGTATCTGTGAGGATTTCTAGTCAGGATTTAGACCGTATCATAGTACTGAGACTGCTCTCATTAGAGTTACAA
>NW_015506483.1:52281-63000 GCF_001515645.1 Sinocyclocheilus grahami | reverse complement strand
TAAGATCGATACTATTAGAGATAAAATTGTAACTATGCAGCCGTCAGCTACAGTATCGCATCAGATAGTGCACAATAGACCCCCTGAAGAACAACACTAATTCTCTTCTATAGGAGAAGAAGAATTGCATAAACTTGTTAAATCATCTAAACCAACAACATGTTAGAAACTATTCCATCTAAGCTTCTAAAAGAGGTGCTTCCAGAAGTCATAGATCCTCTTCTGACTATTATTAATTTGTCATTAGGATATGTCCCCAAAACCTTCAAACTGGCTGTTATTAAGCCTCTCATCCAAAAACCACAACTTGTCCCCAAAGAACTAGTTAATTACAGACCGATCTCGAATCTCCCTTTTCTGTCCAAGATACTAGAAATGGTAGTATCCTCACAATTATATTCCTTCTTAGAGAAAAATGGTATCTGTGAGGATTTCTAGTCAGGATTTAGACCGTATCATAGTACTGAGACTGCTCTCATTAGAGTTACAATTGACCTGCTCTTACCATCTGATCGTGGTTGTATCTCTCTATTAGTGCTATTGGATCTTAGTGCTGCGTTCGACACTATTGACCACAACATTCTCTTGCATAGACTAGAAAACTTTGTTGGCATTAATGGAAGTGCATTAGCATGGTTCAAATCGTACTTATCTTAAAAGTGTTGTTGTGGGCTTTGACCAACAAATTAAACTTTAAATAAAAAAAATAGATTGTCTTGATTAAACTGATCTGCATGTGACCTTTCACATTAGTCACATGACATTGATAAATTTTACTTTTTGCTTGCACATCTAGAAAAAGATGTCTTCCTCAGACTACTACAAAAAGAAGTAGGTAAAACTTCTGGGGTTACGCATGTAACCATGGTTCCCGAGAGGGAACGAGACGCTGCATCCTCTAACGGACACAATGGGGAATGCTGCCAGCATGACCAGTGTTTTAAGCCCGTGTGAAACAACGCCAATCCTATTGGTTCACGTGGCCTGTGACGTCATAGGCGGATTCCCAGAAGCATAAAAGGGCACCTGATGAATATGTCACCAACTAAACAGGCAGGCCGAAGGCATGGCGAGGGGACGCAGCGTCTCGTTCCATCTCGGGGGAACCATGGTTACATTCGTAACCCGAGATGTTACCCTTCTAGGGAACTCCACGCTGCATCTTCTAGCGGACACAATGGGAAATGAAATGCCAACTATGCCATGCCAAGGTGCATGCCTGTCCATCTGGTGAGAGACCAAGGAAGTGACAGACATACACTTAGCCTTTCCTCAGAAAATGATTCGCTAAAGAGTGAACACATAAACATAATTAGTCCAAGATCAAAGCCTAATGTAAGCAGTGGCTATAACACTAGAGGGCTGGACACAGCTATCCTCAAATAGCAGTTCCCTCAGATAAGGCTGAAATTTGCTCAGACCACGGATTAGGCCATCTACAGCACAGTCTAGACAAGGGGCTCAAGGAGACCACTTCTTAAAAACCCTAAAAGGGGAGCAGTCTCCGAGCTGGACCACAGCTATCCTTGAATAGTAAATTCCTAGACAAGACTTCAGCGCTTACTTGAGAGAGCTTGTGCCAAGGAGGAACCCAACCTAGTTATAGAAGCCAGGCAAGAACATAGCTGCCCTCAGACCGATATATTCCAGAGCAAAGCAAGCTTGAGCTGGAGCATAACCATCCACAGACAGCTACACTCTGAACAGAGACTGTTCACTTAAAGCCCTGAAGAGGGAGAGCATTCTACTCAGCCAAAACTTACTAAGCAGGATTCAGAGGAACCGCCCACTTAAAAATACCCAGAAGCCTGGGGAGGCAGCCCACTCCTAAACCCATCCAGCCCAACACAGGAAGGAACATTCCCTATAACCACTCTGTGCTGAAATGCCCTGGGAGAGAAAGTTCGCAAGCATCACTCCACAGAGTATTTAAATATATGGTGTGCGGATCCCGAAAATCAAAGCAATAACTGCGAGCTGAGATATACTGTGTCGCGGCAATGGCAGAACCGGGCCACGAGACATAAACGCTTTGCCCCGCATCCCTCGGGAATAGGAACAAACACCAGCGGAGCCTGAACATCGTGACTCGTCATAATGAGCGCGTAACACCGAACGCGCTTGCTCTTCGCTGAGACAAACACAAAAGCAAAAGATGCCCTTGAGTGTTAGAATCCAAACACGGGGGCTCACACTCTTTAAAGCGCTGTTCGTCTCAATATAGCCCTATCTGCAGGATCGAAAACTCCTAAAAAGAGTACCTGAAACCCGCGAACCCTGCGATCGAGTCTTCGCCGTGCCTCGGCAGCAGCGAGACGCAGATGCTTGTCATTCATCTCTCGAGAAGAGGGGCAAACGCTAACGGAGCTTTCTCATTGGAAACACTCAAAATAAGCACATTCAGGGCCCTCGAGCACCGAATGCACAAGCCCCTGACCAAGACACTAGATGCATAGATTGTGTGTGTCTTTAAGTGTCCTCGGGCACGGACGCACACACTTTCTACAATGCTCACCTGCCTTGGTCTCTCACACACACTTCAAACAGACGACTCCTGGAGACAACAAAAGTTGGTGACGTATTCAGCAGGTGCCCTCTGATGCTTCCGGGCATCCGCCTATGATGTCACGGGCCATGTAGACCAATAGGATTGGCATTGTTTCACACGTGCTTCAGACACCAGTCATGCTGGCAGCATTCCCGATTGTGTCAGCTAGAGGACGCAGCGTGGAGTTCCCCCTAGAGGGGGAACACCTTAATTAACAGATATATATTCATATATTCTTTAAAAGGTCCACTACTGATATATTTTGAGAATTATACTTCTGCATATATATTTTGCTCGTAAGAGAAGTAAATTTATGTAGCAAATCCGTTTAAAAGGGAAATGTATATAAATAATGAATTGTAATTATTTACCTCAGCTGCCAGTAGTAACTGTAGCAGATTTAATAATAGAAAAATAGAATCTGTTCGTCCAGCAAACATTGTGTAATTTCATATCAACTCTAAGAAATGTTATTATCGTGGCCACAGAAAATAACTTTCTTACAGTATTAATGTATTAGAGCATGTAACAAGATCAGATTGTAAAAGGGACATTGATTTACAAGCTGTGACAGAATCAGACACTCATGTAATTTGTGCAGAAACGTTTTATAAACTAAACACTAACACATAACTAGTCTAAACTAACAAACAATCATTCATACATGGGGGAAGGGCAAATGAGACTGAATGAATTAAACCGTTAGAGAAACAGGGAATCCAGCTATAAAAATGCTGCACAGCCCAACATAAACTTTGATTTTTGGAAAAATCTTAAAATACTTACCACTATCTGCTTGTATGTGGAATCATTCGTCTTTCTACACAACTGTTCAAGCTCATGGTGTGTTGCATGGCTTGCCAAGCTGATCTTGTACTCCTGGTAGTTCAGATGCCATGTTGCTTCTCAGGAGGTTTTCAGTGTTAAGGAGCCTTTCTTCAATATTGTCATGTCAAAGCAATACAGCCTTCTCAAACTTGGAAGAGCCAGAATGTCCCTCTTTAAACAGATAAGACATCAGATTACTCTGAATGTGTGAATGCCATACTTCAAACAGAAAGATAATTTCACAGAGACGTTCTTGTGAAAAACAAGCTCCTGATAACATACTAGAATTTATTTGTCACATTTTCTCACTGAAGACAAATTTCAATGGGTGACCAATTTCCCGCTGTTTCCTCTGCTGCAAGTCTGTGTGTAGTTTGGGGATTAAAATATATTCCACATAGAGTAGGTCAACAACATTGGACAGGTCGATGAATCCCTCCTCTTCCAATTTGTGGAGCACACTGAAGTAAATTCTTGTTACAGAGGTTCAAACATCTCTCCATAGCTGTTCCACTCTAAAACAGATGGAGAAAAGTATGAGGTTCTGATTTAACTGCTATAGCATCTTGACGAATCAGACACACAATTATTCATTATAAACCCCCTCACCAAAAAAAAAGCAAATTATGTGTTAGTTCGGTGGACAACACCTGAAGAGCAACTAACATCACAAAAAGGCAGAACAGACTACCATGGCAACTCACTCTATTTCCCCATAGGAAAGACACATAATGTCCACAAAAAGGGACTCTTCCCCATTAATTCATAGAAAACCTTCTATGATGAATATGCATATCTCCAGGACACTGCGTGTAAGATTATTACTGTCTTGTATAGTGTCTTTTGTATTGTATACCATGCTTCATGATTGAACCCCCTGATAATGTAACCTTATTGGTATCATGCTTCATATCATATGAATCCTCATTTAATGCCCTACACATTGGTGTACATCACCTCCTCATAGCATGCATTGTATTCTTGTTATATTAATTCAGATCATGAAGGGACACAAACTGCCAGCACACTCTAATATACATCAGGACTCTCAGGTATCAAACTTAAGCTGGGGACACACTACACAACTAGCTGAAACATTCTAAAACTAAACTCAACACACTTAAATACTGTTTCCATCAACTGGAGCAGATTCTAGTCTTTGACAGTCAGAGAGGAAATTATCGAGGGCACCACTATGCATACAGTATGTGTGCACGTAAACAAGGCGCAGCGCATGTGTGTTCTACATCAGCAGCACCACACACATGCCTTGTTTACGAGCAGAGGAATGCACACGCATGCTCCATGATACTCTCGATAATACCGGTGTTCCGGTGAATTCAGTTCTCCCGTTTCCCCCTCACAGTGCACACACAACTTCAGCATGAAAATCATGACGCCGTGATTTCGCCCCGGCGAAGCGAGTCAGCTTATGGTGGTTTGGCTGTTTTTCCGCAAGCACAAGGTTCATTTCACCATGTTCATTAGATCATTTGTAAGTAACTACATGTATTAATGTACGTAACATCCTGTTCAATCGCTACATAGAGTCAGATTTCCCTGCTAATTCTAGCTTTTGCCTGTTTTATGAAGTGTAAAGTGATACTTTACGATTAGATAGTTATATTCCTTTGTCAGGGGCATTCTTTTGTTCGGACGCCCATTTCCATTTTATTGTTGTTGTTAGTGTGTGTGTGTGTGTGTGTGTGCGAGCGCGTTTCTGTCAAACAACTTAAGCCTTGTCAAAACAATAACAAAAAAAACTATATTGCACTGCACAATGAGTAGTCTCTCTTATTATTTTAGGTAACAGAGTGATGCGGGTGATGTTTTTCAATGTCATAATTATGTCTAACCATTTTCATCTACAGAACAGTGTTTTTACATTGAAAACACATGGGGAACAGATTTACCTGGATGCAGTGTATTTTTGGGGAGTTTTTTGTGTCTAGATATTAATTTGTCATTTAAGTAGGCAACATGAACTAGAGGGTTTTCAAAAAATAACAATTTCAATTATTATTTTTTAAATTTAATTAATAAAAAGCTTGGCCCTTTAATAAAAAGTTATCAGTCCCTTAAAAAGCACTACGTAGCTTAACTTGTGCATTATTTGAAAAAACAATTAAGCGCCTGAATACGTCCAGCGAGCACCTGAATGTCATCAAGCCATCTGAGGTAAGATTTTTTTTTCGGTAAAATACGCATTTAAATCATAACATATTATAATGACTTTGTGATTTTTTTTGACACTTTTATTATTGTAAAGTAATTTGTTAAGATTGATTCATGTTGTCTTTAAGTTCTACCACAGGTTAGTGTCAACTTCTCCGCGTGTGTAGCTAATCTTTAAATAGTCTAAATAGTATGAACAGTGTAAATATAGTTACATTTTTACTTTATTCCCAGAATGGATCCGACACCGTATGATATTCTATTAAGTTACAAATGTAGAGGTATATATCCTGATCAAATATCGCAAGCTGAAATGTATGTCATTTGACGACGTGAACATCAGTATATTGTCCAGGGTAAGACACAGTATACTGTTCATTATATTAATTTATGCTAATTTTCATTATTGCATTAATTTAACATATTTTGCTTCTGATATAACTGGTACATTTCATCCAAAAGCTATATATATATATATGTGTGTGTGTGTGTGTGTGTGTGTGTATTGTTTTATGTAGATGGAGTACTGTTTTATGTCCGCCATAAGGACACACAAAAACAGCTCAATGTAAAAGTGGTCAGAGGTGCTGCAGAGGTATACAACATTTTCAAAGAAGTTCATGCCAGTGAGGCAGATGGTCACAGTGGCAAAGAAAAAGCAACTACAAAGTTTTACTGATCTCACAATTAAATATTCAATACAAACAGTGCCAGTTCCTATAAAAAACAGGTATGAAATAATTTGTTATTTTATACTATCTGCAGATTAAACAGTGTTCTGCTTGCCAGTCCAATAGAACTGCCAAAATCCAGGAATATACTCCAATAAGTGTGTGTTTTCCTATTATTATTATTCATTGTCTGATTTTTTTGTGTAGATGAGTGAACCATGGGAATTGGTAGGCATGGACTTAATTTGGCAAGCTGTCGATGACTTCAAACGGGCACCAGTACATATGTGTACTTGTTGATTATTTTACAAAGTGGGTGGAGTCTTATCCACTTGCCTCCAAAACAGCAGAGGAGGTATCATCATCCATTGTGAAAACTTTCTATCGATTTGGTGCACCAGAAAGAATCCTTACGGATCAAGGCAGGGAGTGTGTAAATCAGGTTTGTATGTGGAATTGCTCAACATTTTAATTTAGTAATATTGCTGTAATGCTTCTTCTTATACCAATAAGGAAAATTATTTTCTCCAGATCAACAAAGAACTCTGCAAATTATTTGATATACAGCCTTTGTTCACCACATCATCCACAAACCACTGGGTTAGTGGAACGAATGAATGGCACAATACAGAGGTAAGGTTAGTAATTGTATCCACGCCAGTCAAGACCAGAATGGCTGTGGCATGGTAATGATTGTATGCGCAACACAAATTAGTATCATTGATGGGTTGGGAAGTGTCAATACATAATAGGCATATCTACTAGGCATACACGGTAAGCATAGTAGGCATAACTAAAGTAACTTTAATAAAGCAGTATTTTGATTCAGACTGCACTGCAGAAAACAGTACAGAACTACACAGATGTACTTTTTTTCAGCGCCTATGGAAAAACTGTGCCAGGATAAGCCAGAGTCATGGGACAAATACCTTGATGCTGTGCTTGTCAACATCAGGACCAAATAACAGCTCACTACTCAATTCTCAGCATTTTATCTGATGTTTGGAAGGGATGCACGCTATTTTTCACAGGTTCCTGTATCTTTCAGTGTGAGTTTATTCATGGATTTCTTTTCTGATATTTTCTATCCATATTTATGACTTGTTTCTATATTTTTAAATTTTCTTTTGTCACCTAGGTCAATGAAACTGTGGAAGATGTGATGCAGGCACAGATAATCAAGCCTGCCATGCAGCACATGGAACTTACCCTGTTTCCTCCTGGCATTCCGTGACACAATCCTCCAGAGACAAAATAAAAGCAAAGAAAAGAACTTCCGAAGCTGTAGTGCACATATTTGTTGTTGGGGAAAGGGTGCTCAGAAGGAATGTAAGAAGCCAGCAGAGCAAAGGAGGGAGCTCACTACTCAATTCTCAGCATTTTATCTGATGTTTGGAAGGGATGCACGCTATTTTTCACAGGTTCCTGTATCTTTCAGTGTGAGTTTATTCATGGATTTCTTTTCTGATATTTTCTATCCATATTTATGACTTGTTTCTATATTTTTAAATTTTCTTTTGTCACCTAGGTCAATGAAACTGTGGAAGATGTGATGCAGGCACAGATAATCAAGCCTGCCATGCAGCTGCAGGCCCAAGTAGATGAGGCAGAAAGGAAAAACATGCAATCCTCCAGAGACAAAATAAAAGCAAAGAAAAGAACTTCCGAAGCTGTAGTGCACATATTTGTTGTTGGGGAAAGGGTGCTCAGAAGGAATGTAAGAAGCCAGCAGAGCAAAGGAGGAAAATTAGACAATGATTTTTTTGGGGCCCATCGCAATTATTTAATTGCAAGGAAAAAGCGCCAATTTAATTAATGACAAGGGTGTGGAATTTGCCAAAATTAATTTGAATCATTTGGTGCCATTCGTTAAGGAAGAACCTCGAATTCCTCTCAGGATCAAAGGGTTTCACATAACACCTCCGTTTCCCCCCTGGATCCGAGCGCAGGATCTCCAGTCTCGAGCAAGGCACCACCAGTTCATAGCAAAACAGCTGTCCCAAACAGAAATGTGTGTTTTGATGGCCAAAATTGGGCCATACAAAATCTTTTCTATGGACATTGCACGGCTGCACCCTGGTAGAGAACTGGAAAGTGAGGTAGAGTAATCAGCATTATCAGTTTAAAGAACATGCAAATTGCTATTATTGTTAATTAGGGTTTAAATCAAAGAACACCAACCTTGCCCTTAAAGAGCTACCATCCTGCAGACGTCAGTTCCAACCATGCTCTAAGGGTTACTTGTAATTAATGAAGTAACCCTTAAGACCCTGGTGAGTTGCTTCAGGTGTTTTTTGATTAGAGATGAAGCTAAATGTCCTGCTAATGTCTGCAGGACATTAGCTCTCCAGAAGCAAAGTTGGAGACCTCTTGTTCAGATTCCACCTAGGATTGAGACCTGAATACTAATGATAATCATTCAGTTAAAATATATATATACTGTATATGTTATGGTATTATACCAATGTAACACCAGTTTTCTTCTGTAGGTTATTAATGCATACATTTTTACCTGTGTGAGGAAGCATAACCAGGAACAAAAAGGGAAGGCTTATATGATCAACTGCTTTGCAATGAGCAAAATATGGCAAGGATCATATAAGCTTAAGAAGGGTATGTTAACGTAATTCCAGTCTATGTACTAAATATTTTATAAAACAATCTCCTTATTTAATTTTAGACAATATTTGTATTTAGCAAAATTTATTTTATGTTGCTTTTATTAATCAATGTGTTTCAACTACCATTGTTATTTCAGCTTGATCCAAGCCAATATGGAATTGTTCTGGGGCTCATAAATGAGCATCACCACTGGACTCTGGCTGGGAGTATTCTTAAATACATCTGTAAATGACATGAATAGTATGTGGCAATCAAATCTGATTCAAATGCTTGTCTTTAAATATGCATTAAGTATAAAATCCAACTGCCACACTGTCCCCAGTAGCTCCTGCCACAATTACTAAACTAAAACAGAATTATTAGTGGTGCTTGCAAAGCAAGGTGTCAAATTGTGTGGCTTACTGAGGAGAAATTAGCTTTTACTTTTATAAGTGATGGGGTGTATAATGTTTGCCCAGCGGCGAAAAACTGGGCAAAAAAGTCCCATAGACTTCACATTGGCACAAATTTTAATGGGTCATAGCTCCAAGTGAGGATTTTGTAAAAACGTGAATGTTAAGCTGTCTCAAAACATGCATCTCAATTGGGTATACGTTTTACCCCTGGGGCACAAGAGCTGGCCAAAATTGCCCCATAGACATCAGAATCAGAATCAGAATTAGCTTTATTCGCCAGGTGTGCGCAAACACACTAGGAATTTGTTGTGGTTTTTTACTATGGTGAAGGCACTTCCCATGAAACAATTAACTATGTTAATTATTAATTAGTAATATTGAATTGAACACTTTGGATCGCAATGTCATAGAGACAGGTGAGTAGGCTCATTTTACTCAGGCAACCAATCAGTCTTTCAGGATCATCATGAAGCTCCATGTGTACCAGCCCATATTAAAAGAGGAACATAAACTAGTAGTATGAACATATAGTACAAACTATAAAAAAGCAGCTCTTACCATTTAAAATAAATATCATCCTGATTAATTTGTTGTCACATATAATAATGACATATACAGCCATGCTGTGAAAAAAGAAAAACCGTGGCAGATTCTCTGAGCTCGGTGATCCTCTGTGAAAACTAATTATTTTTACAGTTTACTAAGACACTACTGTGTCTTTTGCCAAATAATGTAACTGCTGGGGATTTTCTTGTGTCCTGTGGTTAATCCTGTTTACCTTGTGCCTGGTTTGTTCCTATATATCCCTTGTTTGTCTCCATAGTTACTCTCATTGTTTCCATACACCCTGTGTATATATACTTCTGTGTCAGTCACTGTTATGGTTTGCAGTGTCTTCACCTATGCTCGAGTTGTGTTTTGTTTATCAGGTTTGTTCATTTAAAAGAACATCTTGCATTTAGATCCACTCCTTACAGTTTGAAAACTAATTTCAATATGCAGTCACTAACATACAATTTTTGAATTATTTCATTTATAGGCCATTTTTCCTTCCCCCCAAAAAACTAAACAAAAACATTATTTGGAGTCTCCAACAAAACTAAAGAGGTGCCTGGAAACAACAAGGTAAGTGTAACGGGGCTGGCAAGACGTGAGACGTGCGGATCCATAAGCAAGCTTTATTTAAAGCAGAGGAGGTAAGAAATGTAAAGAATTTTAGTATCAAAGCTATGGACAGTGGTAATGTGGAACATGAATTAATATTTGTTTTTCTTTATAGAGCCTTTATGAGGAGTTTGCAACGAGACAGCACATCTTGTGCTGTTTGTGTATGCAAGGTAGGGGGAAATTCGGTTATTTTCAGTGAAAAGAATTGAAATCATAAGACAAGAATTAACAGACACCCTTGTGCAGGAATCAGGTCAATACTCAGGAATCAGGAATACAGTTCATTTAACAACTATTTAAGCAGTGTGTTATA
>NW_015506483.1:32769-50900 GCF_001515645.1 Sinocyclocheilus grahami | reverse complement strand
CAATCCTCCAGAGACAAAATAAAAGCAAAGAAAAGAACTTCCGAAGCTGTAGTGCACATATTTGTTGTTGGGGAAAGGGTGCTCAGAAGGAATGTAAGAAGCCAGCAGAGCAAAGGAGGAAAATTAGACAATGATTTTTTTGGGGCCCATCGCAATTATTTAATTGCAAGGAAAAAGCGCCAATTTAATTAATGACAAGGGTGTGGAATTTGCCAAAATTAATTTGAATCATTTGGTGCCATTCGTTAAGGAAGAACCTCGAATTCCTCTCAGGATCAAAGGGTTTCACATAACACCTCCGTTTCCCCCCTGGATCCGAGCGCAGGATCTCCAGTCTCGAGCAAGGCACCACCAGTTCATAGCAAAACAGCTGTCCCAAACAGAAATGTGTGTTTTGATGGCCAAAATTGGGCCATACAAAATCTTTTCTATGGACATTGCACGGCTGCACCCTGGTAGAGAACTGGAAAGTGAGGTAGAGTAATCAGCATTATCAGTTTAAAGAACATGCAAATTGCTATTATTGTTAATTAGGGTTTAAATCAAAGAACACCAACCTTGCCCTTAAAGAGCTACCATCCTGCAGACGTCAGTTCCAACCATGCTCTAAGGGTTACTTGTAATTAATGAAGTAACCCTTAAGACCCTGGTGAGTTGCTTCAGGTGTTTTTTGATTAGAGATGAAGCTAAATGTCCTGCTAATGTCTGCAGGACATTAGCTCTCCAGAAGCAAAGTTGGAGACCTCTTGTTCAGATTCCACCTAGGATTGAGACCTGAATACTAATGATAATCATTCAGTTAAAATATATATATACTGTATATGTTATGGTATTATACCAATGTAACACCAGTTTTCTTCTGTAGGTTATTAATGCATACATTTTTACCTGTGTGAGGAAGCATAACCAGGAACAAAAAGGGAAGGCTTATATGATCAACTGCTTTGCAATGAGCAAAATATGGCAAGGATCATATAAGCTTAAGAAGGGTATGTTAACGTAATTCCAGTCTATGTACTAAATATTTTATAAAACAATCTCCTTATTTAATTTTAGACAATATTTGTATTTAGCAAAATTTATTTTATGTTGCTTTTATTAATCAATGTGTTTCAACTACCATTGTTATTTCAGCTTGATCCAAGCCAATATGGAATTGTTCTGGGGCTCATAAATGAGCATCACCACTGGACTCTGGCTGGGAGTATTCTTAAATACATCTGTAAATGACATGAATAGTATGTGGCAATCAAATCTGATTCAAATGCTTGTCTTTAAATATGCATTAAGTATAAAATCCAACTGCCACACTGTCCCCAGTAGCTCCTGCCACAATTACTAAACTAAAACAGAATTATTAGTGGTGCTTGCAAAGCAAGGTGTCAAATTGTGTGGCTTACTGAGGAGAAATTAGCTTTTACTTTTATAAGTGATGGGGTGTATAATGTTTGCCCAGCGGCGAAAAACTGGGCAAAAAAGTCCCATAGACTTCACATTGGCACAAATTTTAATGGGTCATAGCTCCAAGTGAGGATTTTGTAAAAACGTGAATGTTAAGCTGTCTCAAAACATGCATCTCAATTGGGTATACGTTTTACCCCTGGGGCACAAGAGCTGGCCAAAATTGCCCCATAGACATCAGAATCAGAATCAGAATTAGCTTTATTCGCCAGGTGTGCGCAAACACACTAGGAATTTGTTGTGGTTTTTTACTATGGTGAAGGCACTTCCCATGAAACAATTAACTATGTTAATTATTAATTAGTAATATTGAATTGAACACTTTGGATCGCAATGTCATAGAGACAGGTGAGTAGGCTCATTTTACTCAGGCAACCAATCAGTCTTTCAGGATCATCATGAAGCTCCATGTGTACCAGCCCATATTAAAAGAGGAACATAAACTAGTAGTATGAACATATAGTACAAACTATAAAAAAGCAGCTCTTACCATTTAAAATAAATATCATCCTGATTAATTTGTTGTCACATATAATAATGACATATACAGCCATGCTGTGAAAAAAGAAAAACCGTGGCAGATTCTCTGAGCTCGGTGATCCTCTGTGAAAACTAATTATTTTTACAGTTTACTAAGACACTACTGTGTCTTTTGCCAAATAATGTAACTGCTGGGGATTTTCTTGTGTCCTGTGGTTAATCCTGTTTACCTTGTGCCTGGTTTGTTCCTATATATCCCTTGTTTGTCTCCATAGTTACTCTCATTGTTTCCATACACCCTGTGTATATATACTTCTGTGTCAGTCACTGTTATGGTTTGCAGTGTCTTCACCTATGCTCGAGTTGTGTTTTGTTTATCAGGTTTGTTCATTTAAAAGAACATCTTGCATTTAGATCCACTCCTTACAGTTTGAAAACTAATTTCAATATGCAGTCACTAACATACAATTTTTGAATTATTTCATTTATAGGCCATTTTTCCTTCCCCCCAAAAAACTAAACAAAAACATTATTTGGAGTCTCCAACAAAACTAAAGAGGTGCCTGGAAACAACAAGGTAAGAAATGTAAAGAATTTTAGTATCAAAGCTATGGACAATTTTTGAATTATTTCATTTATAGGCCATTTTTCCTTCCCCCAAAAAAACTAAACAAAAACATTATTTGGAGTCTCCAACAAAACTAAAGAGGTGCCTGGAAACAACAAGGTAAGTGTAACGGGGCTGGCAAGACGTGAGACGTGCGGATCCATAAGCAAGCTTTATTTAAAGCAGAGGAGGTAAGAAATGTAAAGAATTTTAGTATCAAAGCTATGGACAGTGGTAATGTGGAACATGAATTAATATTTGTTTTTCTTTATAGAGCCTTTATGAGGAGTTTGCAACGAGACAGCACATCTTGTGCTGTTTGTGTATGCAAGGTAGGGGGAAATTCGGTTATTTTCAGTGAAAAGAATTGAAATCATAAGACAAGAATTAACAGACACCCTTGTGCAGGAATCAGGTCAATACTCAGGAATCAGGAATACAGTTCATTTAACAACTATTTAAGCAGTGTGTTATATTTAAGTTCAAGTATTCTTGTTCTATATGTTTAAGAGAATTTTGTTTTTATATTACTGTGACTTAATTAATAAATGTTATTTATATACTCTTATAGAAGATTTAAACGATCTCTGTCATTTTTGTGGATGTCATTTAACATCTAATTGGGGACATTTTATTTTATTTTTTAATTAAACCTAGTACTTTCTTATGTTTGGTCCTTGCTAAACTGGCAGAAGTTGTTACACATTATTTTAATGTAATGTTGAGACAGTTATGGTAATTTAACATATTGTATGATCTTTCAGATTGCCTGTGATGGATGTGACGGGTGGTTCCACCAGCCATGTGTTGGCAACCCACCAGTGAATAAAGAATATTATTGCCCAGCGTGTATTATCTGAGTCCGTATATTATGAAAGTTAGTTTTTGCATGGTTTTCACTTGTTTTGGCTTTTTTGTTTCTAAGTATTCTATATTTTATTGTATATTTTAGTTTTTGTTTAAAAATTGCATTTCTATTGTACTGTGTTGTACTATTGTATTTTTAAAAAGTGATTTATTTATTTTTGATTGTGATTGCCCATTGTTTAAACTTGTGCACTGTTAACATTAAAAAGACTAGAACATCTCGAAAGTTAGTTAAAAAAAATAAAAGATTTTAAAACAAACAAAAAATATATATTTTAGCGCATCTTTTAAGATATGTTCCCCCTGTGTTTTCAGTGTAAAGAGACACTGTTCTGCAGATAAAAGTGGTTAGACGTAATTATGACATTAAAAACATCACCAGCATCACTCTGAGTTACCTAAAATAATAAAAGAGTCTACTCATTGTGCAGTGCAATATAGTTTATTTGTTATTGTTTTGACAAGGCTTAAAGGGGTCATGTGATGCTGCTAAAAAGAACATTATTTTGTGTATTTGGTGTAATGAAATGTGTTTATGCGGTTTAAGGTTCAAAAAACACATTATTTTCCACATACTGTACGTGTTAGAACGAGCCGTTTTAGGTAGACGTGGCTGACTCTTAACTTTTATAAAGAATATCTCTTTGGATTTGAGACTTTAGTCTTTGCAACTTTACAGATCTTCTTTATGCACCAAGAGCTTGTAACACTCCAAAGAGAAAGGAACAATTGAAAATCGCATCATATGTCCCCTTTAAGTTGTTTGACAGAAACGCGCTCGCACACACACACACACACACATAAAATGGAAATGGGCTTCCGAACAAAAGAATGCCCCTGACAAAGGAATTTATCTAATCGTAAAGTATCACGTTAAACTTAATAAAACAGGCAAAAGCTAGAATTAGCAGGGAAATCTGACTCTATGTAGCGATTGAACAAGACATTACGTACATTAATACATGTAGTTAATTACAAATGATCTAATGAACATGGTGAAATTAACCTTGTGCTTGTGGAAAAACAGCCAAACCACCATAAGCTGACTCGCTTCTAAAAAAATAAATCATGACGTCATGATTTTCATGCTGAAGTTCAGGGTTGCCAGGTTTTCACGACAAAACCCGCCCACTTGTTACTTAAAACTAGCCCAAAACTAGCCCAATCGCGTTCCGAGGGGGTAAAATACACGTTTTACGGTGGGGTTCCCCTGGTAAAATTCTCATCTTAGGGGCTAAATATCAAATGCTTGTGGTCGCTTAAACCCGCGGACATGAAAAACAACCCGCGGAAACAGTGTTAAGAGTAGCACAATTACAAATGCGCGGAGGGGGAAAAAGGGAACTGAATTCACTGGAAAACATGAATTGGGAGGAGAAGAATTGTTGAATTAAGTCGTTATTTTTGTTTTCTTTGTGCACAAAAGGTATTCTCGTAGCATCTTAAAATTACGGTTGAATCACTGACGTCACATGCACTGTTTTACCGATGTCCTTACCACGTTTCTGGGCCTGAGAACATTGCAGTTATGTTGCTGTCTATGCAATGTCAGAAATCGGATTTTATCAAAAAATATCTTCATTTGTGTTCCGAAGATGAAGGGTCTCACGGGTTCAGAACAACATGAGGGTGAGGAATATATGACAGAATTCTCATTTTTGGATGAACTATCCCTTTAACTGTACAACCTTTGTATTAAGCAGTTGAATGACTTGTGGAAAGAAACTGTTAAACAGTCTGGCTGTGAGGGCTGGAGAGTGAAGAGTGTGTATGAGGGCTGTGTGATCCGCCACAATGCTGGTACACTGTAAAAAACAGTAAAGAACTGGCAGCACGGTTGCCAGCAAGTTACTGTAAAATTACTGTTTGATAAACAGTTTGAAAACATGCAAATACAGCATAATGCTGTTTCTGTCAGGGTTTGGGTAGAGGATGGAGCGAGGACTCAGTACTGCAGAGAAATGGGCTTTTATTAATAATAAAAATAAACAAAACAGCAACAAAAACTACCCCGTGGGGGAAAGACAGGCTGGCAAGGCAAGGCAAGGCAGGATCTGGACACGACACGACACATCCAGGGCGAGACGATGACAACGATCTGACGCAGGACTGCAAACACAAGGAGAATAAATGGAGAGCAAATGAGGAGGGTAACGAGGGACCACATGTGGGGCAAATTAACTAATAATCAGGTAACAAGATGGGAGGGGTCAAGACAATTGACATGAGCACATGGCACACCGAATCAAAGACAAAAAGCCATGTGCTCACACAAAACAAAACACAAGCACATGGCCAGCAAAACAAATCACAAGCCATGTGCTAGAACAAGAGACACGAACACGCAGCTAATGAGAAAACTCATAAGCCGCGTGTTCACACAAGACAGCAAGAAAAGCACGCGGCTGAACACAAACCGCGTGCTTCACAAAACACAACACACGTGGACAGAAGAGCGCACGGCATATATATATATATATATATATATATATATATATTATACAAACATACATATACATTTTCTAAACATTTCTAAACAAAATTGCCCATAACAGTCTTACTACAAAATACCATGTTTTACTACAGTATAAATGTACCCTTTGAAACAGTGACTTAAAAATGTAACAGAAGGAAAGCAGCTTTAAAGTACTGTTTTAAAACAAGTCTCGTTTTATTAAACTTTTGAATAACTTTCTTAGAAAAAAATCCTAGATAACAGTAAAGAAAAGAACTGAAATTTCAGCTATTTATGGGGAAGAATTGGTCATAACAGAAATAAACTTAAAATATTCCCCAAATCAGATTCTGACATTTGTACAAAATGAAAACAAATGGTAAAACAAAGCTAAAAAATTATTACATTTATGACCATATATGTACATTTCAGCTGTATAAATAATAAATAAATTGCTTTAAGTCTTTAACAAATTATTCTGATGGCTGTCCAAAAAAACAGCCTGGACACAGAGATTTAAGTGAACAACTTAAAGAACAACTGAGTAAATGTTTATGAGTGAATAAGAATGACTGAATACCTGAAAAAAACAGAGATCAAGAGACATGTGAATGAGTGCGTGTGTGTGTGTGTGTGTGTGTGTGTGTGTGTGTGTGTGTGTGTGTTTTGATCCACTTTAAATGTTGACTACTGTATAGTGTGTGTGTGTGTGTGTGTGTGCGCGTGCGTGCGTGCATGTGTGGTCTGTGGTGTGTAATACTTAAATAAAGTCCCACTCAAAATCCATCAATGTTTTAAGCAGACTGGAGACACGAGGGTTCACGTTTTGTCTTATATAAATATATTCCATAATTGTTTTACTTAATATTTTTCAAGTTTATTTCACCAAAAAAAATGTAATCCTCTCATAAATTATTCACTCTCATGTTGTTCCAAACTCAAAATTTTCAAAATTAAGCCATCATTTAGTAACCCTGGTATTGTGCTAAGGATCTGTAGGTTATTTTTCAGACAACACAAGGAATAAAAAAAACCCCCAAAACATCTGCTCGCTGTCGTCCATGGTGTGTGTGTGTGTGTGTGTGTGTGTGTGTGTGTGTGTGTGTGTGTGTGTGTGTGTGTGTGTGTGAGTGTGTGTGTGTGCGTGCGTGCATGTGTGGTCTGTGGTGTGTAATACTTAAATAAAGTCCCACTCAAAATCCATCAATTTTTTAAGCAGACTGGAGACACGAGGGTTCACGTTTTGTCTTATATAAATATATTCCATAATTGTTTTACTTAATATTTTTCAAGTTTATTTCACCAAAAAAAATGTAATCCTCTCATAAATTATTCACTCTCATGTTGTTCCAAACTCAAAATTTTCAAAATTAAGCCATCATTTAGTAACCCTGGTATTGTGCTAAGGATCTGTAGGTTATTTTTCAGACAACACAAGGAATAAAAAAAACCCCCAAAACATCTGCTCGCTGTCGTCCATGTAATGGCAGTGAATAGTGACCAGCATCAAGCTTTTAAAAAAGCAAAAGTTATCACAGGATGAGCCCATGGGACACATGTTGTACATTCCAAGTGTTTTGGGGGTATACGATGAACTGAAATGTAGTGTTTTATTTAACAAAAATCCTGACACTGTCTTTTGGTCTGCTGTGCACAACTGCACGTACAGGAGATTTCTAGATGTTGTGTCTCATACTGATTTGTTAATCATGATTTCTTACAAGTAAAGTTGTTTATTCTGGGAGTAAACTGCGGCACTAATAGTGTCTCATGAACACACAGTTAAGCACAGACCACCAAAAGCCAATGTCAGGATTTCCATTAAATAATCAATTACATTTTGGTTTGTTTTTCAGTAAACCTATCAAATACCTATGAACACAATGATCACACGGGACCATTCTGTGACACTTTTGCTTTTTGTCTTTTTACTTGATGCCAGTTGCTACCCACTGCTATTATTTGGACGTGCGCAATCAGGACAATTTTTTATTTATTTCTCCTTTTGTGGTCTGAAAAAAACAACAGCAATGGCATATGACATTGGAACAACACTAAGGTGAGTAAATAATGACAGAATTGGGATGAACTATCCCTTTACCATTTCGCTGAAATAACAGTAAAAATACTACTACTACTGTTTTTTGCTTTAATGTAATCATACTAAACTGTACATACCAAGGAGTATAAGCCGGGGAGCTGCAGGTAGTGTGAGTGTCCTTTCTAGGCAAGGCAAGGCAAGTTTATTTGTATAGCACATTTCATACACAATGGTAATTCAAAGTGCTTTACATAAAATAAAATAAAAACAATAATCACAACAATAAAACAAGGAATTTAAAAACTTTGAAAATTATTAAAAAAAATTGATTTAAGAGATTTAAAAATAATTTAAGAAAACGATTATACATATAATATAGTGCAATCAGTTCGGACATCGCACAGTGCTCATTCAATAAATGCACAGCTAAACAGATGAGTTTTGAGTCTGCATTTAAATGTGACTAATGTTTTAGCACATCTGATCTCTTCTGGAAGCTGATTCCAGCTGCGGGCGGCATGATAACTAAAAGCACATTCCCCTTGTTTTGTGTGAACCCTCGGTATTTCTAACTGACTCGATCCTAATGATCTGAGTGGTCTGTTAGGTTTATATTCAGTGAGCATATCTGCAGTGTATTTAGGTCCTAGGCCATTGAGTGATTTATAAACGAGTAAAAGAACTTTAAAATCAATCCTAAATATAACTGGAAGCCAGTGTAAGGACCTGAGGACTGGTGTAATATGCTCAGATTTTCTGGTTCTAGTCAGAATTCTGGCAGCAGCGTTCTGGATGAGCTGCAGCTGTCTAATGGTCTTCTTGGGAAGGCCGGTAATGAAACATTACAATAGTCCGCCCTGCTGGTGATAAAGGCATGAACAAGTTTCTCCAAGTCTTGACTGGAAACAAAACCTCTAATTCGTGCAATGTTTTTGAGATGATAGTATGCTGATTTAGTTACAGCTTTGACATGACTACTGAAACTAAGGTCTGTCTCCAGAATCACACCAAGATTCCTGACTTGATTTTTAGTTATTAGACCCCTAGAGTCAAGGTATGCATTCACCTTGAGAACTTCATCTTTGTTTCCAAATGCAATGACTTCGGTTTTTTCTTTGTTTAACTGAAGAAAGTTCTCGCACATCCAACTGTTAATTTCATCAATGCATTGGCAGAGGGAGTCAATGGGGCTGTAGTCATTTGGAGATAAGGCTGGGTAAATTCTACATCAGCAGCAGTGGCAGGTGCCTAGGACACAGTTGTAATGATGTTGAAATGAGGACAAAATAAACAATCATCAATGCCTTGTATGTATTATACTTTCAATTCAAAAAGGATTATCCATTTTGCTTGTCAGGACAATCGTAGCACAGAAAATAAATAGGATTGCAAGAAGGATTAACCCTTGCAGGCTCTCAGAGAAGTGAGCCGTTAGAAGCTGAATAACGCAGAAGGATGGCTCAAGGTCTGGGCGCTGTAAAAGGACAGCCCGGACATCTGCTTTAGTGGGTTTGTTGGTGAAGAACACACTCCTCCATGGCAAGCTCAAGTGCACGCAGCACTTTGATATCAGTAAGTAGTTCAAAATGACCATAAAGTATTTTCTGAGTAAAAAGGGATGGCTTTCTTAAATCTGCAGTGGCTGGTGCTGGTAGCATATTTATCTGTTGCCGCTGCAGGCAGAAGGTCGTTTCCAAGAGTTGATATTCTTCTGCTCTTTCTGCCCCGTCTGTACCATCTCCACGGTATATCTCCTCCATCCGCTGACGTTTCTGCTCTACCGTTTTATGCGTCTCCGCTGGTGGGAGATCGGGCTGCAGCCATAGGTGTCAGTAGGACCTCTCTTTAGTCCATCACCAGATGAACGGTGCTGACGAAAGCTACTGGTGCGGTTCACATTTTCAATTCGGTTCTTAATTTGAATCAAGAGAGGTATAGCCATTTCCCAGTAGCTGACCACTGTCACGTAGATCAGCAAAACTCTTGAGGATACTTGCAGATGATGTTTCTACACACAGTGACACATTGTGAGTGTGTTGGATTAAGCTCGTACTTCCTAACCTCATCTGCCAAAACTCTGACCATCTGTCGGCGTGCTGCCGGTGAAGGCCTCTTGCCATCAGCAACTGCTGAACGAATGTCTGCAGGCATGAGGGTCCATGGCACCTCAAAAGTCTCTGGCCATGTTTTTTTGATAATGGAGGATGGGCCACAGTCTTCAGAGCTGCTTGAGATCGGGCTGCAGCCATAGGTGTCAGTAGGACCTCTCTTTAGTCCATCACCAGATGAACGGTGCTGACGAAAGCTACTGGTGCGGTTCACATTTTCAATTCGGTTCTTAATTTGAATCAAGAGAGGTATAGCCATTTCCCAGTAGCTGACCACTGTCACGTAGATCAGCAAAACTCTTGAGGATACTTGCAGATGATGTTTCTACACACAGTGACACATTGTGAGTGTGTTGGATTAAGCTCGTACTTCCTAACCTCATCTGCCAAAACTCTGACCATCTGTCGGCGTGCTGCCGGTGAAGGCCTCTTGCCATCAGCAACTGCTGAACGAATGTCTGCAGGCACCTCAAAAGTCTCTGGCCATGTTTTTTTGATAATGGAGGATGGGCCACAGTCTTCAGAGCTGCTTAATTCAGGATTTGAGAGTGAGACTACACTTGACTGACTGGAGCAAGGCTGTTCTGAATCACTGCTGACTGCTGGGGTATTTGCCAGTCCATAGTGTCTCTAAAACAGGAAAAACTACACATGAGACTGAACGTTTTAAATAATAATAATAATAATAAAACATTGGTCACTTAAAAGACCCTTAAACAAAACATTAAGTGATTGAGTTATCTGTAATTTACAGCTCACATGGTAAAATTAAGCATAATGTAAATTTTCCCCATCAGTACAAGGATGATATTTTGGACGTGATCAAATATACTTCTAAAACAGAGTAAGTTATAAATAACATCTCCTACACTTTTACAAGAAGCTTCGAGGCGTAAAAAGGTCAGAAATTGCTAAATAGATGATGCGACACTTTTTCAGCGTTACCATTTTTAAATGCTTCCAGAAGCTTCCGCTGCTGAATGGGTGGCAGAAGGTCAGAAACATCTTCTTGTGTGACATATTTCAAGTCTTGAGTAGATTCCAGTCCGGAGCTTAATAGCACATCTGTCAATGCTTCTTGAATATCTTTGGAAACTGACGGCAGGGCTCATCATTCAGACTACTCCTAGTTCTACAATGAAGGAGAAGTATGGCGAAGGACAATTACTTCCATGTCACCAATTGAATACGGAGGTAGTGGGTAATAATCAAGAAGGTGCTCCTGATTAATGCAGTAGTAACTGTTCTTGATTGGGGTCACACTGTGAACACCTACATCATGCATACACAACGCTTTTCAGTGATGAAGTAGACTGCTGAGTTTTTGTAGGCGAGTATCATCATAATCTTACCAACTTCAAGCCCATCCTCATCCTTACTTATAACAACATTCATATTTTTTCGGTATTTGGTTCCTTTTACTGTTGCTTCATGAGCAATCAAAGTAGTTTCAGGTCCAAAATCCTATTTTGCCAATGATTCTCTGATGCCAGCAACGCAGTCACTTGAGTAAAAGGTAGTTGCCTTTTCTACTACAATTGCTGGTGGGAAGAGATTGCCAGATATGCTCGTAACAGCTGGTGTCTTTCTACAAGGCTTGAGCACACATTTTTAAAGTTGAGCACGCAGTTTTCTTGTGCACTGTTTAAAGTATGTGTGCTTGCTTTCGAACCTCATAGTCCACAAATGAATAAGTGGAGCAAACTGAATGAGCTCTGGATAATGGCTCATGTAATGACGCTTAGGTTAAAGCCGGTGATGGGAAAAGACTTGTTTTCTGGAATGCAAGTATTCTTCAATAAGGACCCGTAAATAGCCTATCTGGTCTGCGAAAAAAAGGCAGGTGCAAAAATCAATGCCACAATTTCTCTTAGCTGTAACACCATTTGCCATATCTCATTTTCTGCAGGAGATGCAATATTCTCTCCAATCAACACTGGTAACAGTCTCAGTAAACACCAGTTCTGCACTGCATGGCCACACAGTCTATCACTTCCTGGCCTCACCTCACAAGGTTTGTCATTTGCATCGTTACCTGAATATCTGAACTGTTCAGTTCTTCGATTCAGTTCAGTGTAAGTAAATTGTTTGTCAACAGTAACAAGATTATCGATGCACAATGCAAGGTCAGAAGCAACAACTCCCTCAAACAAATCATGCCCAAGACATGGAGGCAACCCAGGCTGACACACATGAAAAATATTCAGGCTGTTAAATATAGATTCAAATTTGATACCTCCACTATGAATGGAATGTACTTCGATGTTCTGAACATGCTCTTTGTATGACTCTGGTGTCCGAGTGTTGGCTCTGGACAGAGGATCTGCTTGAAACACATCTGTGTCAATTTCACAGTATCGACAGAAGTACTTACTGTCTCCAGCAATGGCCCACAAGATTCTTTTGCATACCTGTCCTTCAGGTAACACTATGCCATTGGTCTCAAGGTCTTGAAGGTCTTTCATCATGCATCCCATGACCAATTCCTGACCAAAATATTTGAAATCTTGTTCTCTGCACAAAAGCACCTGGTCAGTACTTGACCGGTTGTGTGGCAATATGTCTGCAAGTGTGAGATACATAGCCAGCATTTTGTGTTTTTTCTTTCCTGACCCCAGAGGGTTCACTACTTCAAATTAATCTAAAGAGGAGCTCTCTGTCTGGGCCAAGTTTTTTGTAATGATTTCACCATCCCATATGTCCTCAAAAATATCCTTCACCTGGATACGGCTGTGTACTTCTCTGTACTGTTTTGAATGAAACTCACCCTAATTGGGAATAATATAATCCACTCCACGATGTCGCATCTGGCGAGTTTATCACTGAAAATAGCAAATAAAAGATCATTTCACTTCGAATATCCACAATACAGGTTAGTTGCTGTAGCAAATGTAATGTATTTTGTCTATGATGTCGTGCAAAACTCGCCTATTAACTGTATGAAGACGGACGGAAGTCTCTGCGTGCTCACTGCAGTTTACTAAAATACTGGATAGTAATGTTTTATTTCCTTACAGTAATAAATACAGTAAAATGCCGTTATTTTGTCTACGTCATTTGACAAACAAAAAAAAACAGTAATGCACTGCTTTTCAACATACTGTTGAAATTCTGCTGTAAATTAACAGCAATTTCTAACAGTGTAGATCTGCGGATGCAGCGTGTTGTGTAAATGTCTACGATGGAGGGAAGAGAGAAAGATGTTTGTAATATACAGAAGGGCAGGAGATATATGTTGGATAGATCTGGAGTGAACGCGCCGTGGAAGAAAACGTGCTCTTCAGATCATATAATTCAGTGTGAAATGAATAGAAATGATATTCTGTATACAGAACGTGTGAGAATAAATCTGTTCTCAGACACCAATGATACCAACAACTCAGCATCCAGCTCTTCCCTCTTCTGGGATACTCTTCTTCGGTGTTTGTTTACACTGGTTTTCGGAACAGCGCCACCACTCTCGCCCTTTTGCACAACAGCAGCACTGATCTAAGCTGAAATCTAATTGGACGGCCCTTTTCATTGCGGATCAATGTGGGGAAATCAACACACAGGTCGAGCAAAAAAATCGAGCTTTTTCTCGCCTCGAATGATCGCTCCTGGTGTAAATAGCCCCATAGGGATCTATTGTTTCAATTCAAAAGCGTCATCACGCTGAATTTTCGCGTTCAGTGTGAAAAGGCCTTTAATCTTAAATTTCACATTAAATGTGAGTACTACTTTTAATATAACATCCAGTTTTAATATGCCATTTGAAGCAATGCATGTTTGTGCAATTTTGCTATGTTTCAGTGCTTAGTGGTGTGCCGTGGCTAAAAACGGTTGGGAAACACTGTAATAGGAGATTAGGGGGTTTTTGAATGAAACTCACCCTAATTGGGAATAATATAATCCACTCCACGATGTCGCATCTGGCGAGTTTATCACTGAAAATAGCAAATAAAAGATCATTTCACTTCGAATATCCACAATACAGGTTAGTTGCTGTAGCAAATGTAATGTATTTTGTCTATGATGTCGTGCAAAACTCGCCTATTAACTGTATGAAGACGGACGGAAGTCTCTGCGTGCTCACTGCAGTTTACTAAAATACTGGAGAGTAATGTTTTATTTCCTTACAGTAATAAATACAGTAAAATGCCGTTATTTTGTCTACGTCATTTGACAAACAAAAAAAAAACAGTAATGCACTGCTTTTCAACATACTGTTGAAATTCTGCTGTAAATTAACAGCAATTTCTAACAGTGTAGATCTGCGGATGCAGCGTGTTGTGTAAATGTCTACGATGGAGGGAAGAGAGAAAGATGTTTGTAATATACAGAAGGGCAGGAGATATATGTTGGATAGATCTGGAGTGAACGCGCCGTGGAAGAAAACGTGCTCTTCAGATCATATAATTCAGTGTGAAATGAATAGAAATGATATTCTGTATACAGAACGTGTGAGAATAAATCTGTTCTCAGACACCAATGATACCAACAACTCAGCATCCAGCTCTTCCCTCTTCTGGGATACTCTTCTTCGGTGTTTGTTTACACTGGTTTTCGGAACAGCGCCACCACTCTCGCCCTTTTGCACAACAGCAGCACTGATCTAAGCTGAAATCTAATTGGACGGCCCTTTTCATTGCGGATCAATGTGGGGAAATCAACACACAGGTCGAGCAAAAAAATCGAGCTTTTTCTCGCCTCGAATGATCGCTCCTGGTGTAAATAGCCCCATAGGGATCTATTGTTTCAATTCAAAAGCGTCATCACGCTGAATTTTCGCGTTCAGTGTGAAAAGGCCTTTAATCTTAAATTTCACATTAAATGTGAGTACTACTTTTAATATAACATCCAGTTTTAATATGCCATTTGAAGCAATGCATGTTTGTGCAATTTTGCTATGTTTCAGTGCTTAGTGGTGTGCCGTGGCTAAAAACGGTTGGGAAACACTGTAATAGGAGATTAGGGGGTTGGAAATCCACCCTTGACTGGTAGTTCCATAATCGGTAAACTAATCCAGATATTACATTTACATTACATTTAGTCATTTAGCAGACGCTTTTATCCAAAAGGGACTTATTCAATATTTATATATTCATTATTTTATCCAAGGACATTTTTTTTTTACCTTTATAGAGGGCAGTTTTCCACTAATCTCATTAATACTTTCATTTCAAATTCTTACATTTGATCTATAAATGCAATTATAATAATGTGATTATCTATACGTTATCAAATTCAATCATTTACACTGAAAAATACAACTGCATTAAATAATATTATGAGATTCTTTTAAATATTTTTGAATATACAAACAAGAAATGATGGTGGAAATTATACTTTTCAACGAAATTAAAACGCCAGTGCCAGTAGTTTTTAATGAGTGAGTCATTGAGTCGTTCATTCAAACGATTCGTTCAAACAGTAGATTCATCAGATGTTTATGCATGGGCTAATGAAACTTTGACTCAACCGATTCGTTCAAAACACGGAATCAATCAGCAATGAATCGGCTGGTTGCTGAGATGCACTGTGTTTCCGCCTAAAATGTAAGTGACCTAATATCATTGTATTTGCTTACTGAACTATTTATAGAACTATTAAACAGTCGTAATGGTGAAAACGTTGTGTGATGTTGCCTAACTAACTGCATTTTAAATATAAAAACTTTCCATTTTGAATTTTTACCTCAGGATGCTGAGTTTCTTAGTGTTGCGTGTTTTGATTTCTCCTGGAGAGGCTGCGGGAGTCTCGTCTCAGCAATAGATGCATAATATACAGTCTATGTGCCGGGGGTCAGCCCCGGACCAATTTAAACCCTGTATATAAATATATATATATATATATATATATATACACAGTCGTGGTCAGAATTATTGGCAAATATGATCAAAGAAGGCTGTGATAATATGAAGGAGGTTTTATGCATGTTTATGACAACTGTCATTAAGTGTCATTCGCTCAGTTATGTCATTTTTAATGCAAATATGACATTATTTGACCTAACCCTACCCCTACCCTTACCCCTAACCATAGCCCATAACAAAGACATCTCAAACAATGTCATCTTTGCATTAAAAATGACATAACTGAGCGAATGACACTTAATGACAGTTGTCATCAACATGCATAAAAACCTTCATATTCATGACATGTGTCATGTCATGATTATGAAGGTGTCATGTCAGTCTTATGCACACCCCTTCAAGTAAAGTGTAACCCAAATATCTAACCTTTCATTGAGCTAAAACAAAATCTCGGGGCAAAATCTCATTATGAAATAAATGTTTTTCTCAAATGCATGTTGGACACAATTATTGGCACCCCTAGAAATTCTTATGAGTAAAATATCTCTGAAGTATATTCCCATTCATATTTACAATGTTGAGCACTCCAGGGTGATTATGAACATGAAATTATCCAGCCATGGCTTCCTGTTTTACAGAAATATAAATAGGAGGGAAAACAAAGGCCAAATTCCCTTAATCATCCATCACAATGAGAAAAACCAAAGAATATAGTTCTGATGTGCAGCAAAAGATACTTAAGCTTCACAAATTAGAAAGTGACTTTAAGAAAAAAAGGTCCCATTTCCACCATCAGGGCAATAAATAAGAATTTCCAATCAACAGAAAATGTTACAAACTGCTTGGAAGAGGACATGTGTCTATATCGTCCTAATGCACGCTGAGGAGGAGAGTTTGAGTGGCTAAAGACTCTCCGAGGACCACAGCTGGAGAACCGCAGAGATTAGTGGAGTCTCAGGGTCAGAAAACCTTTTTTAAAAATGTATATATCAAACAGCACCTACACCACATGTTGTTTGGGAGGGTTTCAAGAAAAAAAAATCAAGAAAAGAAAATGCTCTCCTCTAAAATCAATCCCCAGCATATTCAGTTGTCAGACACGACTGGAACTTCAAATGGGACTGGCTTCTATGGTCAGATGTGCTTTTTTTATCAACAAACACTCAAGATGGGTTTGGTGCACACAGGGATAAAACGTACCCCATGTGTACAATGAAATACTGCTGTATTTTTAATGTTGTGGGCCTATATTTCTGCTGGAGGTCCTGGACATCTTGTTTAGATACACGGCATCTTTGATTCTATCAAATACCAACAGATAAAAAAAATCAAGAAATGACTGACTCTGTTAGAAATCTTATAATGGGCCATGTTTGGATCTTCCAACCGAACAATAATCCAAACGCAAACCTCAAAAACAACACAAAAATGGGTCACTGAGCACAAAACCAAGCTTCTGCTCTGGCCATTCCAGTCCTCTGAGCTGAACCCTAGAGAAGAGGAGTGAGGTGAACTGAAGAGGAGAAGATGTGAATCTGAAGGGTCTGGAGAGATTCTGGATGAAGGAATGCTCTCTGATCTCCCGTCAGGTGCTCTCTAAACTCTTCAGACACACACACACACACAAAGAAAAACAAGTAGATAGAATAGAAAAGAAATAGAAAGCTAGTGTTTTTTTGTTAGGGTTTTTTTTAATAAAAAAGAAGGAATAGATAAAGAAGATTTAAAATAGAATAGAGAGTGTTAGAGTTAGAGGGTCAAATAAAGATGGAACAGATGTGTTTTTAGCCGATTCTTGAAGATGGTTAAGGACTCAGCTGCTCGGATTGAGTTTGGCAGGTCATTCCACCAGGAGGGAACAGTTAATGAAAAAGTCTGTGAAAGTGATTTTGTGCCTCTTTGGGATGAACAATAAAGCGTTGTTCGTTTTCAGAATGCAAGCTTCTAGAGGCACATAACTCTGAAGTAATGAATTTAGGTAAATGGGTGCAGAGCCAGTGGTGGTTTTGTAGGCAAACATTAATGCCTTGAATTTTATGCAAGCAATGTTCTGAAAGAAAGGGCCTGATCTTCCTAATGTTGTATAAAGCAAATCTGCAGGACCAGGCAGTTTTAGCAATGTGGTCTGAGAAAATCAGCTTATCATCAATCACAATTTGAAAAAGTGATGGGTTTGATGAAACCACAAGCAGTTCTGTCTTAGCCAGGTTGAGTTGAAGGTAATGGTCCGTCATCCAACAAGAAATGTCTGTTAGACATGCTGAGATGCGAGCAGCTATCGTCGGGTCATCAGGATGGAATGAGAGGTAGAGTTGCT
>NW_015506483.1:24625-30564 GCF_001515645.1 Sinocyclocheilus grahami | reverse complement strand
AAGTGATGGGTTTGATGAAACCACAAGCAGTTCTGTCTTAGCCAGGTTGAGTTGAAGGTAATGGTCCGTCATCCAACAAGAAATGTCTGTTAGACATGCTGAGATGCGAGCAGCTATCGTCGGGTCATCAGGATGGAATGAGAGGTAGAGTTGCTTCATCAGCATGGCAGTGATATGAAAAGCCATGTTTCTGAATGACAGAACCTAGTGATGGCATGTAGACAGAGAAGAGAAGTGGTCCAAGTACTGAACCCTGAGGCACCCTAGTAGCTAGATGTTGTGACTTGGACACCTCACCTCTCCAAGATACCTATCATAGGACCTATCTGAGAGGTAAGACTCAAACCACTGGCGTGCGGTTCCTGAGATGCCATTTTCCAATAGGGTTGACAGGAGAATCTGGTGGTTCACCGTATCAAAAGCAGCGGACAGATCTAACAAGATAAGTATTGAAGATTTGGAAGCCGCTCTTGCCAGTCTTAGTGCTTCAACATCTAACAGCAATCTTGGTCGAATGTCCACTTCTGAAGCCAGATTTGTTGCTGTCCAGGAGTTTGTTCTGTGTGAGAAAGGCAGAGACTTGTTTGAACATAACAATTTAAATCGCCTTGACTAAATAATAAGCTAAAAAAAACACTTATAATCAGTGGAAATAAGTACTTTTGTTCAGTTCCGTTTATGTCGATTTATTTATAATCTTCCAGTTACACTGCATCTCACAGCAAGGTAGAAGTTTGACTAATGCTGCGTTCAGAATGACACACTAGCTTACTGCCCAGTACACAGTGCATACTAGTTTTTTTTTTTTTTTAAGAATAGCATGTGAAACAGTATACAATAAGCAACAAATAATGTTTCAGAGTAGTATGCCACAGTGTTGTCACTTGACAAACACTGAACATTAATTCAGCACAGCTGTCGAGGTTGTTCCCTTACAAATAAATGTGCTAACTATTCTTTACAAAGGCTCATTAATATACAAAGGGTTCAAATGAAGCCCTCCCTACACCTACCCAATAAATACTTTATTATTAATTATCCATGAGACACTTTATTTCCACTTTTTATAAATTTACTTTATTTTAATTTAAAATAAATGCCTTTCTGATCTGATAAGTGATGGGAAAAGGAAAAGAACAAGTTTGCCAAAAGGTGGATTCAAACTTGGATCGATTGCGTCTAAAGTGTTTTGTTTGAAACAAGATTATTTTTCTTACCCCACTGGCAGATTATTTTGCTTGTTTCGAGCAAAAACTCACTTAATTTTGACTAGTTTTTTCTGAAAACAAGACAATAATTTTTACTTATCTAGAAAATCCTTCTTGATTTAAGATTTTTTAGATATTTTGGCTGGAAACAAGACAAAAGATCTAAGCTAGAATTTTTTTTTTTGCAGTGTACTACAATCTGTGCCGCTCAGCGTGACAACTATGCCAAGCGCATTTTGTTTTAGCCTAAGTGGATGGTACAATTCACATTCCAGGGCCTAAATATCACGTTATTAGGGTCGCTTCAACCTGCTGACATGAAAAATAACCGGCAGCAAAAACTCCTCCCCGAACTTCCCGCTGCCCTGTATCGTGCTCTCTCATTGGCTGTAGGTCAGTGCCGATGTGTTTTTCAGTTAGAACTCATTTCACACAGCTGATTGTGAATTCTTTCAGCTCGCGTCTTTGATAATTCACACTGTGTGATTGTCACTCGAGTGAACGAGCACCGTTTTGCCTCCGATTTCAGGCATTTGTCGGCGATTTCACAAAACCTGTCAGCGAGTGAAAAATTGGGCTAAAATCGTGCAGTGTGAACTCGGCATTACTTAATCGCTGTTGTTTTAATAGAGAAGTAGACTATTGCAATTATGGAATTAGTGGAATTAGTAGGAATTTCATGGTTATAATATTTCTTGTTTGTTTTAGCTGTTTTCATAATGTAGACAAAGAGATTGCTTAAGTCTTTGGTATCGATTTATATAATAAAAAGCCTATAATAAATCAGTACACTAGATGAGGTAAAATACACCATGTATGTGTCCACACATCTGGGAACAATGAAGTTCATGTACACATTTGTGTTTGTGTAAAGAACAAACATTTTAAAATATAATTAAATTGAACTTCATATATTTATCTGTCGGTCTCTTTATTAAGATGAAAACAGAAAATAAAGGAAATACATAAACAAAATGAAAGAGAGAAATCTGAATAAAATGCATTATTTAGGCAAAACTCTGCATTTAGTGTGATCTTGTGGACTTCTTCCAGTTTCTCAAAGAAGAAACTTCCTAAGTTTTCTTGGGCTTCCAGCCCGTTTCCATTCAGTTTAAGAAACCAGGTTTGTTCTGTTGCTCAAGTATAAAGGAGGTCACACTAAATACTTGCCACTTTAGTCTAGAGAAGAACTTATTTTTTTCTTTATTTTTAATACGGCATGCAAATTTAATGTATTTTCTGGTAGTAATCTATTAAAGAGGCTGAGAAATAATTATATGTGGTTATTATAGCATTTCTAAAACAATATCAAATGGTGGCCTAAGAACAGTACTATGTATATAAAACAAACCATCTCTACACATTCACAGTACTTTATAGACTTCTGGACATTTGGTGATACTTTGAGATAAATTAATTTAAATATAAAGTGATGAATATTTTGTGAATGTGTGTGGTGTAATGCATAACAAAACTTTAATACAATAGTTTTATGATTGTCTATCTGGCTTCTGAATGCATAAAGAGCTCATACAGGGATATTCAAGGCAAGTAATGGAGGGCTACTGCTCTGCAGGGTTTAGTTGTAATTGTCAAGTAGTCCGTTGTTAATTGGTTTGATTGGATTGTTCAGGTGTGTTTAATTACGGAAGGAACAACTCAATTGCCCTCCATGACCTAAGTTGAACTCAAGACTGTTTACACAAACTACCTTACATTTAGCATTAACTATAGTAACAGTGATTAGAGAGTTAATTCACCATTATAAAACTCTCCTTTCACTCGGCAACTGTGAAGTAGAGCAGGACAACCTCCCACCAGTCCTTGTTTTGGATTCTCATCCACAGGCAACACGTTTTGGACGCAGGGAGGGGCATTTTTACTGTGTGTTAAATATGAGCAGCACAGCACAGTGGTTTATATGTATATTTATCCATAAATTAATCAATATTAATTCTGCTGTTAAAAACAAATAAAGAAACTGTGTAGGAGAGTGGTTATCATGTGCAAACAATAGAAACTCTATATTTGTGCAGTGTGCGCATGTCAAAAAAAATAATTTTTTTCCGGTTCGAAGCTTGTGACATATAAACACGCACATCAACCTGATCACTTTCTTTAGCGTTCATGTAAACACTACATTCAGATTCATCAATCAGAATGAATTCAGTCCAATTGAACCAAAAATTGTGCATGTAAACGTAGCCATTGACTGCCAAGTAAATTACACCGTCAGTCAGTAAACCAAAAGAGAGACCACTTCATGTTCATTCATCATGAGTTATAGGCAGAAAGTGTAAGCTCATCTGCTACTTCAAGGTTTGATTCAGCAATGAACAAATATTTGCTGTGAAACAACATTGCAATTGCTTAGAAGCAAATTACTTTGAATTAGTAAACGGGTTAAGAGACTACCTAATGCAGAGTTCACACTGCACGATTTTAGCCCAATTTTTCACTCGCCGACAGGTTTTGCGAAATTGGCGACAAATGCCCGAAATCTGAGGCAAATCGGTGCTCATTCATGCGAGTGACATTCACGCAGTGTGAATTATCAAAGACGCGATCTGAGGGAATCACCGATGCGTCACCGACACCCGTGAAATATTTGGCATGCTAAATATCTGGAGCTGTCGGCGATTCACAATCAGCTGTGTGAAATGCGTTCTGACTCTTTATGTCAGCAGGTTGAAGCGACCCCAATAACGTGATATTCAGGCCCTGGAATGAGAATTGTACCTGGAGAACCCCGCCAAAAAAATTTGTATTTTACCCTACGAACGCGATTTTTACTGGGGGACCCCCTCGAAAGCAATTGGGCTATTTTCAGGCAAATTTTGAGTAGTAATTGGGCGGGTTTTGTAGAGAAAACCTGGCAACCCTGCACCAGACAGAGCTGTCGGCGATTCTTCCTATTGTGAAGTCATGCAGTGTGTCATCCTGTCGTCATTCCATCGTGCAGTGTGAACACAGCAGCGACTGACTGCTCCCCCAGATAGTCGTTCGCTGTGTAATACCAATTTTACAAGATTTTACATAATATGTACAAAACAAAGATTTTGTACATATTATGTGTAATTTAATGTCTTCTTAGGCACAATGTTATCTCCACCACATAAATAACATTCAATAAAGTTATGCAGTGGGTATTTGTTATGACCATTTGTTACGACCCCAGGTCTAGGGTTCAGGGGTGAAACATAAAATAAAGAGAGATGGTCAACTGGTTACTTTTTAAGAAACCTCCTCGGATTGTATTTTTATTATTATGAGGTTAGAGAATTTTTTTGCCGGTAGTTCATACAATAAATAAGAACGCAAAGATTGTTTCAGGGATAGGCCAGGCAAAAATAATAAACAAAACAACTACACGAATGCAGAAATTAAATATCCTATCAAAAGAAAATACAAGAACTTCCCTTACTCCTTTACTAAACCAAAAACTGGAGAAATGTCAAAAATAAATGGCACCTACACTGGAAAAAAAATATATACTTTCGACCAACCTAAAAACATTACTGTAATTCTGTTAAATTTACTAGTTTTTTTGCTTTTTTTTTCAAACTATATTTTTGATTGGGTTGAAACTTAAAATGTAATTTAATACTAAATCAAAATAGTTCTTTGGCCCAAGAAAAATTACATTCACACAAAGTTAAAATTGTTTATTACGGAAGAAGATTAGGGCCACGCAATAATACAAAAATGAAACCATCTCGAGATTAAAGTCGTTAAATTTAGAGAAAAACCTCGAAATAAAATGTCGAGATTAAACTTGTTAAATTATGAGAAAAAAAAGTAGTTACATTTCGAGATTTTTTTTTTGTTAAATTTCAAGAGAAAAAAGTCGAGATAAAATGTTGAGAATAAACTCGTTAAATTACGAGAAAAAAGTCGTTAAATTTCGAGAACATGTTGAGATTAATGTAGGTAAATCTTGACAAATTCATTAACATCTGCTGCATGTGTTTCAGCAATCCATCGACACCTTTTCTGATCGAGGAGTGAGTGAACTTTGACATACACTGAACAAAATTATAAACGCAACACTTGTTTTTGCCCCCATTTTTCATGAGCTGAACTAAAAGTTCTAAGACTTTTTCTATGTACACAAAAGGCCTATTTCTCTCAAATATTGTTCACAAATCTGTCTAAATCTGTGTTAGTGAGCACTTCTCCTTTGCCGAGATAATCCATCCACCTCACAGGTGTGGCATATCAAGATGCTGATTAGACAGCATGATTATTGCACAGGTGTGCCTTAGGCTGGCCACAATAAAAGGCCACTCTAAAATGTGCAGTATGTGCAAAATATGCAGTTTTATCACACAGCACAATGCCACAGATGTCGCAAGTTTTGAGGGAGTGTGCAATTGGCATGCTGACTGCAGGAATGTCCACCAGAGCTGTTGCCCGTGAATTGAATGTTCATTTCTCTACCATAAGCCGTCTCCAAAGGCGTTTCAGAGAATTTGGCAGTACATCCAACCGGCCTCACAACCGCAGACCACGTGTAACCACACCAGCCCAGGACCTCCACATTCAGCATCTTCACCTCCAAGATCGTCTGAGACCAGCCACCCGGACAGCTGCTGCAACACTCGGTTTGCATAACCAAAGAATTTCTGCACAAACTGTCAGAAAGCGTCTCAGGGAAGCTCATCTGCATGCTCGTAGTCTTCATCAGGGTCTCGACCTGACTGCAGTTCTTCGTCGTAACCGACTTGAGTG